>NW_027327745.1:0-220237 GCF_047675955.1 Chlorocebus sabaeus | reverse complement strand
CATAGTGGACTATGGTGAAAAAGGAAATATCTTCCGCTAAAAACTGGAAAGAAACCTTTCTGAGAAACTGCTTTGTGTTCCGTTAATTAATCTCACAGAGTTACAGCTTTCCTATCATGAAGCCGATCACTAAGGCTGTTTCTTTTGGAATATGCAAAGTGATATTTGGGAAGCCCATAGAGGGCTACGGTGAAAAAGGAAATATCCTAAGACAAAAACTGAAAAGAAGCTTTCTGAGAAACTGCTTTGTGTTCTGTTAATTCATCTCACAGAGTTACATTTCCCTCTAAAAGCCTTTCGCCTAAGGCTGTTGTCGAATTTGCAAAGTGATATTTGGAAGCCCATAGAGGGCTATGGTGAAAAAGGAAATATCTTCAGTTAAAAACTGGAAAGAAGCTTTCTGAGAAACTGCCATGTGTTCTGATAATAGACCTCACCCAGTTACAGCTTTCCCTTCAAGAAGCCTTTCGCTAAGACTGTTGTTGTGGGATTTGCAAAATGATATTTGGAAGCCCATAGAGCGCTATGGTGAAAAAGGAAATATCTTCTGTTACAAAGCGGAAAGAAGCTTTCTGAGAAACTCCTTTTTCTTCTGTTAATTCACCTCAAAGAGTTACAGCTTTCCACTCAATAATTCTTTCGCTAAGACTGTTCTTGTGGAATTTGCAAAGTGAGATTTGGAAGCCCATAGAGGTCTATGGTGAAAAAGGAAATATCGTAAGATAAAAACTGAAAAGAAGCTTTCTGAGAAATTGCTTTGTGTTCTGTTAATTCCATCTCACATAGTTACAACATTTCCCTCTAAAAAGCCTTTCGCTAAGACTGTTCTTGTGGAAATTTGCAAAAGTGATATTTGGAAGCCCATACTGGGTTATGTTGAAAAAGGAAATATCTTCGGTTAAAAACTGAAAAGAAGCTTTTTGAGAAACTGCTTTGTGTTCTGTTAATTCATCTCACAGAGTTACAACTTTCCCCCTCAGGAAGCCTTTTGCTAAGACTGTTCTTGTGAAACTTGCAAAGTGATATTTGGAAGCCCATAGAGGGCTACGGTGAAAAAGGAAAATATCCTCCGTTAGAAACTGGAAAGAAGCTATCTGAGAAACTGCTTTGTTGTTCTGTTAATTCATCTCACAGAGTTTACAGTTTTCCCCCTCCAGAAGTCTTTCGCTTCCACAGTTCTTGTGGAATTTGCATAGTGATATCTGTAATCCCATACAGGGCTATGGTGAAAAATGGAAATACCTTCAATTAAAAAAATGAAAAGAAGCTTTCCGAGAAACTGCTTTGTGTTCTGTTAATTCATCTCAAAGAATTACAGCTTTCCCCTCAAGAAGCCTTCTGCTAAGGACTGTTTTTTGAGGAATTCCCAAAGTGATATGTGGAAACCCATAGAGGGCTATGATGAAAAATGGAAATATCCTAAGATACTTACCGAAGAGAAGCTGTCTGAAAAAACTGCTTTGTGTTCTGTTAGTTCATCTCACAGAGCTACAGCTTTTCCCTCAAGAAGCCGTTCATTAAGACTGTTTTGTGAAATTTGGAAAGTGATATTTCGAAACCCATAGAGGACTATGGTGAAAAAGGAAATATCTTCCGTTAAAAACTGGAAAGAAGAATTCTGTGAAAATGCCGTGTCTTCTGTTAATACGTCTCACTGAGTTACAGCTTTCCTCTCAAGAAGCCTTTCGCTAAGACTGTTCTTGTGGGATTTTGCAATGTGATATTTGGAAGCCCATAGAGGACTATGGTGAGAAAGGAAATATCCTCCGTTAAAAACTGGAAAGAAGATTTGTGAGAAAATGCTTTGTGTTCTGTTAATTCATCTCACAGAGTTAGAGCTTTCCCCTCAAGAAGCCTTTCGCTAAGACTGTTCTTGTGGAATTTGCAAAGTGATATTTGGAAGCCCATAGAGGTCTATGGTGAAAAAGGAAATATCCTCAGTTAAAAACTGGAAAGAAGCTTTCTGAGAAAACTGCTTTGTGTTCAGTTAGTTCCTCTCACAGAGTTACAGCTTTCCCCTCAAGAAGGCTTTCGCCAAGACTGTTTATGTCGAATTTTCAAAGTGATAATTGGAATCCCATAGAGGGCTATGGTGAAAAAAGGAAATATCCTAAGGTAAAAAACTGAAAAGTAGGTTTCTGAGAAAATGTTTTGTGTTCTGTTAATTCATCTTACAGAGTTACAGCTTTACCCTCCAAGAAGCCTTTCGCTAAGACTTTTCTTCTGGAATTTGCAAAGTGATATTTGGAAACCCTATAGCCCTATGGTGAAAATGGAAATATCGTAAGATAAAAAACGAAAAGAAGGTTTCTGAGAAACTTCTTTGAATTCTTTTAATTCACCTTACAGATTTACAGCTTTTATCTCCAGAATCCTTTCGCTAAGACTGTTCTTGTGGAATTTGCAAAATGTTTTTGGAAGCCCATAGAGGGCTATGCTGAAAAAGGAAATATCCTACGATAAAAACTGAAAAGAAGCTTTCTGAGAAACTGCTTTGTGTTCTGTTAATTCATCTCAGAGGGTTACAGCTTTCCCCACAAGAAGTCTTTCACAAAGACTGTTCTTGTGTAATTTGCAAAGTGATATTTGGAAGCCCATAGAGGGCTAAGGTGAAAAAGGAAATATCTTCCGTTAAAAACTGGAAAGAACCATTCTGAGAAAATGCGGTGTGTTCTGTTAGTACATATCACCGAGGTACAGCTTTCCTCTCAAGAAGCCTTTCGCTAAGACTGTTCTTGTGGGATTTCCAAAGTGATATTTGGAAGCCCATAGAGGGCTATAGTGAAAAAGGAAATATCTTCAGTTAAATACTGGAAAGAAGCTTTCTGAAAGACTGCTTTGTGTTCTGTTAATTCATCTCACAGAGTTACAGCTTCCCCCCTCAAGAAGCCTTTCGCTAAGACTGTTCTTGTGGAATTTGCAAAGTCATATTTGGAAGCCCATAGAGGACTATGGTGAAAAAGGAACTAACTTCCGTTAAAAACTGGAAAGAAGATTTGTGAGAAACTGCTTTGTGTTCTGTTAATTCAACTCACAGAGTTACAGATTTCCCCTTCAGAAGCCTTTCGCTAAGACTGTTCTTCTGGAATTTGCAAAGTGATATTTGGAAGCCCATGGAGGGCTATGGTGAAAAGGGAAATAACTTCCGTTAAAAACTGGAAAGAAGCTTTCTGAGAAACTGCCGTGTGTTCTGTTAATACATCTCACCGAGTTACAGCTTTCCCCTCAAGAAGCCTTTCTATAAGACTGTTCTTGTGGAATTTGCAAAGTGATACTTGGAAGCCCATAGAGGGCTATTTTTAAAATGGAAATATCCTAGGATAAAAACCGAAAAGAAGCTGTCTGAGAAACTGCTTTGTGTTGTGTTAGTTCATCTCACAGTGTTACAGCTTTCCCCTCAAGAAGCCCTTCACTAAGACTGTTCTTGTGAAATTTGCAAACTGATATTTGTAATCCCATAGAGGACTTTGGTGAAAAAGGAAATATCTTTCGTTAAAAACTGGAAAGAAGATTTCTGAGAAACTGCTTTGTGTTCTGTTAATTCATCTCAGAGAGTTACAGATTTCCCCTCAAGAGGCCGTTCACTAAGACTGTTCTTGTGGAATTTGCAAAGTGATATTTTGAAGCCCATAGTGGACTATGGTGAAAAAGGAAATATCTTCCGCTAAAAACTGGAAAGAACCTTTCTGAGAAACTGCTTTGTGTTCCGTTAATTAATCTCACAGAGTTACAGCTTTCCTATCATGAAGCCGATCACTAAGGCTGTTCTTTTGGAATATGCAAAGTGATATTTGGAAGCCCATAGAGGGCTACGGTGAAAAAGGAAATATCCTAAGACAAAAACTGAAAAGAAGCTTTCTGAGAAACTGCTTTGTGTTCTGTTAATTCATCTCACAGAGTTACATTTCCCTCTAAAAGCCTTTCGCTAAGGCTGTTGTCGAATTTGCAAAGTGATATTTGGAAGCCCATAGAGGGCTATGGTGAAAAAGGAAATATCTTCAGTTAAAAACTGGAAAGAAGCTTTCTGAGAAACTGCCATGTGTTCTGATAATAGACCTCACCCAGTTACAGCTTTCCCTTCAAGAAGCCTTTCGCTAAGACTGTTGTTGCGGGATTTGTAAAATGATATTTGGAAGCCCATAGAGCGCTATGGTGAAAAAGGAAATATCTTCTGTTACAAAGCGGAAAGAAGCTTTCTGAGAAACTCCTTTTTGTTCTGTTAATTCACCTCAAAGAGTTACAGCTTTCCACTCAATAATTCTTTCGCTAAGACTGTTCTTGTGGAATTTGCAAAGTGAGATTTGGAAGCCCATAGAGGTCTATGGTGAAAAAGGAAATATCGTAAGATAAAATTGAAAAGAAGCTTTCTGAGAAATTGCTTTGTGGTCTGTTAATTCATCTCACATAGTTACAACATTTCCCTCTAAAAGCCTTTCGCTAAGACTGTTCTTGTGGAATTTGCAAAGTGATATTTGGATGCCCATACTGGGTTATGTTGAAAAAGGAAATATCTTCGGTTAAAAACTGAAAAGAAGCTTTCTGAGAAACTGCTTTGTGTTCTGTTAATTCATCTCAGAGAGTTACAGCTTTCCCCTCAAGAAGTCTTTCACAAAGACTGTTCTTGTGTAATTTGCAAAGTGATATTTGGAAGACCATAGAGGGCTATGTTGAAAAAGGAAATATAGTAAGATAAAATCCGAAAAGAAGCTTTCTGAGAAACTGCTTTGTGTTCTGTTAATTCATCTCAAAGTGTCACAGATTTCCCCTCATGAGGCCGTTCACTAAGACTGATCTTCTGAAATTTGGAAAGTGATATTTAGAATCTCATAGAGGGCAATGGTGAAAAAGGAAATATTTTCCGATAAAAACTGTAAAGAAGCTTTCTGATAAACTGCTTTGTGTTCTGTTAGTTCATCTCACAGAGTTACAGCTTTCCCTTCAAGAAGCAGTTCACTGAGACTATTCTTGTGAAATTTGCAAAGTGATATTAGAAAACTCCTAGAGGGCTATGGTGAAAAAGGAAATATCTTCCGTTAAAAACTGGAAAGAAGCTTTTTGAGAAACTGCCGTGTGTTCTGTTAAAGCATCTCACCGAGTTACAGCTTTCCCCTCAAGAAGGCTTTCGCTAAGACTGTGCTTGTGGGATTTGCAAAGTGATATTTGGAAGTCCCTAGAGGGCTATGGTGAAAAAGGAAATATCTTTCGTTAAAAACTGGAAAGAAGATATCTGAGAAACTGCTTTGTGTTCTGTTAATTCATCTCACAGAGTTACAGTTTTCCCCTCCAGAAGTCTTTCGCTTCCACTGTTCTTGTGGAATTTGCATAGTGATATTTGGAATCCCATAGAGGGCTATGGTGAAAATGGAAATAACTTCAGTTAAAAAATGAAAAGAAGCTTTCCGAGAAACTGCTTTGTGTTCTGTTAATTCATCTCAAAGAGTTACAGCTTTCCCCTCAAGAAGCCTTCCGCTAAGACTGTTTTTGAGGAATTTCCAAAGTGATATGTGGAAGCCCATAGAGGGCTATGGTGAAAATGGAAATATCGTAAGATACTTACCGAAAAGAAGCTGTCTGAAAAACTGCTTTGTGTTCTGTTAGTTCATCTCACAGAGCTACAGCTTTTCCCTCAAGAAGCCGTTCACTAAGACTGTTTTGTGAAATTTGCAAAGTGATATTTGGAAGCCCATAGAGGGCTAAGGTGAAAAAGGAAATATCTTCCATTAAAAACTGGAAAGAACCATTCTGAGAAAATGCGGTGTGTTCTGTTAGTACATATCACCGAGCTACAGCTTTCCCCTCAGGAAGCCGTTCACTAAGACTGTTCTTGTGGAATTGCAAAGTGATATTTGGAGGCACATAGAGGGCAATGGTGAAAAAGGAAACATCCTAAGATAAAAACTGAAAAGAAGCTTTCTGAGAAACTGCTTTGTGTTCTGTTAATTCAACTCACAGTTACTCTTTTACCTCAGGAAGCCTTTCGCTAAGGCTGTTGTTGTGGAATTTACAAAGTGATATTTTGAAGCCCATAGAGGGCTATGGTGAAAAAGGAAATACCTTCAGTTAAAAACTGAAAAGAAGCTTTCTGAGAAACTGCTTTGTGTTCTGTTAATTCATCTCAAAGAGTTACTGCTTTTGCCTCAAGAATCCTTCCGCTAAGACTGTTTTCGTGGAATTTCCAAAGTGATATTTCGATACCCATAGTAGGCTATGGTGAAAATGGAAATATCCTAAGATAAAAACCGAAAAGAAGCTGTATGGAAAGCTGCTTTGTGTTTTGTTAGTTCACTCACAGAGTTACAGCTTTCCCCTCAAGGAGCCGTTAACTAAGACTGTTTTGTGAAATTTGCAAAGTGATATTTGGAAGCCCATAGAGGGCTAAGGTGAAAAAGGAAATATCTTCCGCTAAAAACTGGAAAGAACCATTCTGAGAAAATGCGGTGTGTTCTGTTAGTACATATCACCGAGGTACAGCTTTCCTCTCAAGAAGCCTTTCGCTAAGACTGTTCTTGTGGGATTTCCAAAGTGATATTTGGAAGCCCATAGAGGGCTATAGTGAAAAAGGAAATATCTTCAGTTAAATACTGGAAAGAAGCTTTCTGAGAGACTGCTTTGTGTTCTGTTAATTCATCTCACAGAGTTACAGCTTCCCCCCTCAAGAAGCCTTTCGCTAAGACTGTTCTTGTGGAATTTGCAAAGTCATATTTGGAAGCCCATAGAGGACTATGGTGAAAAAGGAACTAACTTCCGTTAAAAACTGGAAAGAAGATTTGTGAGAAACTGCTTTGTGTTCTGTTAATTCAACTCACAGAGTTACAGATTTCCCCTTCAGAAGCCTTTCGCTAAGACTGTTCTTCTGGAATTTGCAAAGTGATATTTGGAAGCCCATGGAGGGCTACGGTGAAAAGGGAAATAACTTCCGTTAAAAACTGGAAAGAAGCTTTCTGAGAAACTGCCGTGTGTTCTGTTAATACATCTCACCGAGTTACAGCTTTCCCCTCAAGAAGCCTTTCTATAAGACTGTTCTTGTGGAATTTGCAAAGTGATACTTGGAAGCCCATAGGGGGCTATTTTTAAAATGGAAATATCCTAGGATAAAAACCGAAAAGAAGCTGTCTGAGAAACTGCTTTGTGTTGTGTTAGTTCATCTCACAGTGTTACAGCTTTCCCCTCAAGAAGCCCTTCACTAAGACTGTTCTTGTGAAATTTGCAAACTGATATTTGTAATCCCATAGAGGACTTTGGTGAAAAAGGAAATATCTTTCGTTAAAAACTGGAAAGAAGATTTCTGAGAAACTGCTTTGTGTTCTGTTAATTCATCTCAGAGAGTTACAGATTTCCCCTCAAGAGGCCGTTCACTAAGACTGTTCTTGTGGAATTTGCAAAGTGATATTTTGAAGCCCATAGTGGACTATGGTGAAAAAGGAAATATCTTCCGCTAAAAACTGGAAAGAACCTTTCTGAGAAACTGCTTTGTGTTCCGTTAATTAATCTCACAGAGTTACAGCTTTCCTATCATGAAGCCGATCACTAAGGCTGTTCTTTTGGAATATGCAAAGTGATATTTGGAAGCCCATAGAGGGCTACGGTGAAAAAGGAAATATCCTAAGACAAAAACTGAAAAGAAGCTTTCTGAGAAACTGCTTTGTTTTCTGTTAATTCATCTCACAGAGTTACATTTCCCTCTAAAAGCCTTTCGCTAAGGCTGTTGTCGAATTTGCAAAGTGATATTTGGAAGCCCATAGAGGGCTATGGTGAAAAAGGAAATATCTTCAGTTAAAAACTGGAAAGAAGCTTTCTGAGAAACTGCCATGTGTTCTGATAATAGACCTCACCCAGTTACAGCTTTCCCTTCAAGAAGCCTTTCGCTAAGACTGTTGTTGCGGGATTTGCAAAATGATATTTGGAAGCCCATAGAGCGCTATGGTGAAAAAGGAAATATCTTCTGTTACAAAGCGGAAAGAAGCTTTCTGAGAAACTCCTTTTTGTTCTGTTAATTCACCTCAAAGAGTTACAGCTTTCCACTCAATAATTCTTTCGCTAAGACTGTTCTTGTGGAATTTGCAAAGTGAGATTTGGAAGCCCACAGAGGTCTATGGTGAAAAAAGAAATATCGTAAGATAAAAATTGAAAAGAAGCTTTCTGAGAAATTGCTTTGTGTTCTGTTAATTCATCTCACATAGTTACAACATTTCCCTCTAAAAGCCTTTCGCTAAGACTGTTCTTGTGGAATTTGCAAAGTGATATTTGGATGCCCATACTGGGTTATGTTGAAAAAGGAAATATCTTCGGTTAAAAACTGAAAAGAAGCTTTCTGAGAAACTGCTTTGTGTTCTGTTAATTCATCTCAGAGAGTTACAGCTTTCCCCTCAAGAAGTCTTTCACAAAGACTGTTCTTGTGTAATTTGCAAAGTGATATTTGGAAGACCATAGAGGGCTATGTTGAAAAAGCAACTATAGTAAGATAAAATCCGAAAAGAAGCTTTCTGAGAAACTGCTTTGTGTTCTGTTAATTCATCTCAAAGTGTCACAGATTTCCCCTCATGAGGCCGTTCACTAAGACTGATCTTCTGAAATTTGGAAAGTGATATTTAGAATCTCATAGAGGGCAATGGTGAAAAAGGAAATATTTTCCGATAAAAACTGTAAAGAAGCTTTCTGATAAACTGCTTTGTGTTCTGTTAGTTCATCTCACAGAGTTACAGCTTTCCCTTCAAGAAGCAGTTCACTGAGACTATTCTTGTGAAATTTGCAAAGTGATATTAGAAAACTCCTAGAGGGCTATGGTGAAAAAGGAAATATCTTCCGTTAAAAACTGGAAAGAAGCTTTTTGAGAAACTGCCGTGTGTTCTGTTAAAGCATCTCACCGAGTTACAGCTTTCCCCTCAAGAAGGCTTTCGCTAAGACTGTTCTTGTGGGATTTGCAAAGTGATATTTGGAAGTCCCTAGAGGGCTATGGTGAAAAAGGAAATATCTTTCGTTAAAAACTGGAAAGAAGATATCTGAGAAACTGCTTTGTGTTCTGTTAATTCATCTCACAGAGTTACAGTTTTCCCCTCCAGAAGTCTTTCGCTTCCACTGTTCTTGTGGAATTTGCATAGTGATATTTGGAATCCCATAGAGGGCTATGGTGAAAATGGAAATAACTTCAGTTAAAAAATGAAAAGAAGCTTTCCGAGAAACTGCTTTGTGTTCTGTTAATTCATCTCAAAGAGTTACAGCTTTCCCCTCAAGAAGCCTTCCGCTAAGACTGTTTTTGAGGAATTTCCAAAGTGATATGTGGAAGCCCATAGAGGGCTATGGTGAAAATGGAAATATCGTAAGATACTTACCGAAAAGAAGCTGTCTGAAAAACTGCTTTGTGTTCTGTTAGTTCATCTCACAGAGCTACAGCTTTTCCCTCAAGAAGCCGTTCACTAAGACTGTTTTGTGAAATTTGCAAAGTGATATTTGGAAGCCCATAGAGGGCTAAGGTGAAAAAGGAAATATCTTCCGTTAAAAACTGGAAAGAACCATTCTGAGAAAATGCGGTGTGTTCTGTTAGTACATATCACCGAGCTACAGCTTTCCCCTCAGGAAGCCGTTCACTAAGACTGTTCTTGTGGAATTGCAAAGTGATATTTGGAGGCACATAGAGGGCAATGGTGAAAAAGGAAACATCCTAAGATAAAAACTGAAAAGAAGCTTTCTGAGAAACTGCTTTGTGTTCTGTTAATTCAACTCACAGTTACTCTTTTACCTCAGGAAGCCTTTCGCTAAGGCTGTTGTTGTGGAATTTACAAAGTGATATTTTGAAGCCCATAGAGGGCTATGGTGAAAAAGGAAATACCTTCAGTTAAAAACTGAAAAGAAGCTTTCTGAGAAACTGCTTTGTGTTCTGTTAATTCATCTCAAAGAGTTACTGCTTTTGCCTCAAGAATCCTTCCGCTAAGACTGTTTTCGTGGAATTTCCAAAGTGATATTTCGATACCCATAGTAGGCTATGGTGAAAATGGAAATATCCTAAGATAAAAACCGAAAAGAAGCTGTATGGAAAGCTGCTTTGTGTTTTGTTAGTTCACTCACAGAGTTACAGCTTTCCCCTCAAGGAGCCGTTAACTAAGACTGTTTTGTGAAATTTGCAAAGTGATATTTGGAAGCCCATAGAGGGCTAAGGTGAAAAAGGAAATATCTTCCGCTAAAAACTGGAAAGAACCATTCTGAGAAAATGCGGTGTGTTCTGTTAGTACATATCACCGAGGTACAGCTTTCCTCTCAAGAAGCCTTTCGCTAAGACTGTTCTTGTGGGATTTCCAAAGTGATATTTGGAAGCCCATAGAGGGCTATAGTGAAAAAGGAAATATCTTCAGTTAAATACTGGAAAGAAGCTTTCTGAAAGACTGCTTTGTGTTCTGTTAATTCATCTCACAGAGTTACAGCTTCCCCCCTCAAGAAGCCTTTCGCTAAGACTGTTCTTGTGGAATTTGCAAAGTCATATTTGGAAGCCCATAGAGGACTATGGTGAAAAAGGAACTAACTTCCGTTAAAAACTGGAAAGAAGATTTGTGAGAAACTGCTTTGTGTTCTGTTAATTCAACTCACAGAGTTACAGATTTCCCCTTCAGAAGCCTTTCGCTAAGACTGTTCTTCTGGAATTTGCAAAGTGATATTTGGAAGCCCATGGAGGGCTACGGTGAAAAGGGAAATAACTTCCGTTAAAAACTGGAAAGAAGCTTTCTGAGAAACTGCCGTGTGTTCTGTTAATACATCTCACCGAGTTACAGCTTTCCCCTCAAGAAGCCTTTCTATAAGACTGTTCTTGTGGAATTTGCAAAGTGATACTTGGAAGCCCATAGAGGGCTATTTTTAAAATGGAAATATCCTAGGATAAAAACCGAAAAGAAGCTGTCTGAGAAACTGCTTTGTGTTGTGTTAGTTCATCTCACAGTGTTACAGCTTTCCCCTCAAGAAGCCCTTCACTAAGACTGTTCTTGTGAAATTTGCAAACTGATATTTGTAATCCCATAGAGGACTTTGGTGAAAAAGGAAATATCTTTCGTTAAAAACTGGAAAGAAGATTTCTGAGAAACTGCTTTGTGTTCTGTTAATTCATCTCAGAGAGTTACAGATTTCCCCTCAAGAGGCCGTTCACTAAGACTGTTCTTGTGGAATTTGCAAAGTGATATTTTGAAGCCCATAGTGGACTATGGTGAAAAAGGAAATATCTTCCGCTAAAAACTGGAAAGAACCTTTCTGAGAAACTGCTTTGTGTTCCGTTAATTAATCTCACAGAGTTACAGCTTTCCTATCATGAAGCCGATCACTAAGGCTGTTCTTTTGGAATATGCAAAGTGATATTTGGAAGCCCATAGAGGGCTACGGTGAAAAAGGAAATATCCTAAGACAAAAACTGAAAAGAAGCTTTCTGAGAAACTGCTTTGTGTTCTGTTAATTCATCTCACAGAGTTACATTTCCCTCTAAAAGCCTTTCGCTAAGGCTGTTGTCGAATTTGCAAAGTGATATTTGGAAGCCCATAGAGGGCTATGGTGAAAAAGGAAATATCTTCAGTTAAAAACTGGAAAGAAGCTTTCTGAGAAACTGCCATGTGTTCTGATAATAGACCTCACCCAGTTACAGCTTTCCCTTCAAGAAGCCTTTCGCTAAGACTGTTGTTGTGGGATTTGCAAAATGATATTTGGAAGCCCATAGAGCGCTATGGTGAAAAAGGAAATATCTTCTGTTACAAAGCGGAAAGAAGCTTTCTGAGAAACTCCTTTTTCTTCTGTTAATTCACCTCAAAGAGTTACAGCTTTCCACTCAATAATTCTTTCGCTAAGACTGTTCTTGTGGAATTTGCAAAGTGAGATTTGGAAGCCCATAGAGGTCTATGGTGAAAAAGGAAATATCGTAAGATAAAAACTGAAAAGAAGCTTTCTGAGAAATTGCTTTGTGTTCTGTTAATTCATCTCACATAGTTACAACATTTCCCTCTAAAAGCCTTTCGCTAAGACTGTTCTTGTGGAATTTGCAAAGTGATATTTGGAAGCCCATACTGGGTTATGTTGAAAAAGGAAATATCTTCGGTTAAAAACTGAAAAGAAGCTTTTTGAGAAACTGCTTTGTGTTCTGTTAATTCATCTCACAGAGTTACAACTTTCCCCTCAGGAAGCCTTTTGCTAAGACTGTTCTTGTGAAACTTGCAAAGTGATATTTGGAAGCCCATAGAGGGCTACGGTGAAAAAGGAAATATCCTCCGTTAGAAACTGGAAAGAAGCTATCTGAGAAACTGCTTTGTGTTCTGTTAATTCATCTCACAGAGTTACAGTTTTCCCCTCCAGAAGTCTTTCGCTTCCACAGTTCTTGTGGAATTTGCATAGTGATATCTGTAATCCCATACAGGGCTATGGTGAAAATGGAAATACCTTCAATTAAAAAATGAAAAGAAGCTTTCCGAGAAACTGCTTTGTGTTCTGTTAATTCATCTCAAAGAATTACAGCTTTCCCCTCAAGAAGCCTTCTGCTAAGACTGTTTTTGAGGAATTCCCAAAGTGATATGTGGAAACCCATAGAGGGCTATGATGAAAATGGAAATATCCTAAGATACTTACCGAAGAGAAGCTGTCTGAAAAACTGCTTTGTGTTCTGTTAGTTCATCTCACAGAGCTACAGCTTTTCCCTCAAGAAGCCGTTCATTAAGACTGTTTTGTGAAATTTGGAAAGTGATATTTCGAAACCCATAGAGGACTATGGTGAAAAAGGAAATATCTTCCGTTAAAAACTGGAAAGAAGAATTCTGTGAAAATGCCGTGTCTTCTGTTAATACGTCTCACTGAGTTACAGCTTTCCTCTCAAGAAGCCTTTCGCTAAGACTGTTCTTGTGGGATTTGCAATGTGATATTTGGAAGCCCATAGAGGACTATGGTGAGAAAGGAAATATCCTCCGTTAAAAACTGGAAAGAAGATTTGTGAGAAAATGCTTTGTGTTCTGTTAATTCATCTCACAGAGTTAGAGCTTTCCCCTCAAGAAGCCTTTCGCTAAGACTGTTCTTGTGGAATTTGCAAAGTGATATTTGGAAGCCCATAGAGGTCTATGGTGAAAAAGGAAATATCCTCAGTTAAAAACTGGAAAGAAGCTTTCTGAGAAACTGCTTTGTGTTCAGTTAGTTCCTCTCACAGAGTTACAGCTTTCCCCTCAAGAAGGCTTTCGCCAAGACTGTTTATGTCGAATTTTCAAAGTGATAATTGGAATCCCATAGAGGGCTATGGTGAAAAAGGAAATATCCTAAGGTAAAAACTGAAAAGTAGGTTTCTGAGAAAATGTTTTGTGTTCTGTTAATTCATCTTACAGAGTTACAGCTTTACCCTCAAGAAGCCTTTCGCTAAGATTTTTCTTCTGGAATTTGCAAAGTGATATTTGGAAACCCTATAGCCCTATGGTGAAAATGGAAATATCGTAAGATAAAAAACGAAAAGAAGGTTTCTGAGAAACTTCTTTGAATTCTTTTAATTCACCTTACAGATTTACAGCTTTTATCTCCAGAATCCTTTCGCTAAGACTGTTCTTGTGGAATTTGCAAAATGTTTTTGGAAGCCCATAGAGGGCTATGCTGAAAAAGGAAATATCCTACGATAAAAACTGAAAAGAAGCTTTCTGAGAAACTGCTTTGTGTTCTGTTAATTCATCTCAGAGGGTTACAGCTTTCCCCACAAGAAGTCTTTCACAAAGACTGTTCTTGTGTAATTTGCAAAGTGATATTTGGAAGCCCATAGAGGGCTAAGGTGAAAAAGGAAATATCTTCCGTTAAAAACTGGAAAGAACCATTCTGAGAAAATGCGGTGTGTTCTGTTAGTACATATCACCGAGGTACAGCTTTCCTCTCAAGAAGCCTTTCGCTAAGACTGTTCTTGTGGGATTTCCAAAGTGATATTTGGAAGCCCATAGAGGGCTATAGTGAAAAAGGAAATATCTTCAGTTAAATACTGGAAAGAAGCTTTCTGAAAGACTGCTTTGTGTTCTGTTAATTCATCTCACAGAGTTACAGCTTCCCCCCTCAAGAAGCCTTTCGCTAAGACTGTTCTTGTGGAATTTGCAAAGTCATATTTGGAAGCCCATAGAGGACTATGGTGAAAAAGGAACTAACTTCCGTTAAAAACTGGAAAGAAGATTTGTGAGAAACTGCTTTGTGTTCTGTTAATTCAACTCACAGAGTTACAGATTTCCCCTTCAGAAGCCTTTCGCTAAGACTGTTCTTCTGGAATTTGCAAAGTGATATTTGGAAGCCCATGGAGGGCTATGGTGAAAAGGGAAATAACTTCCGTTAAAAACTGGAAAGAAGCTTTCTGAGAAACTGCCGTGTGTTCTGTTAATACATCTCACCGAGTTACAGCTTTCCCCTCAAGAAGCCTTTCTATAAGACTGTTCTTGTGGAATTTGCAAAGTGATACTTGGAAGCCCATAGAGGGCTATTTTTAAAATGGAAATATCCTAGGATAAAAACCGAAAAGAAGCTGTCTGAGAAACTGCTTTGTGTTGTGTTAGTTCATCTCACAGTGTTACAGCTTTCCCCTCAAGAAGCCCTTCACTAAGACTGTTCTTGTGAAATTTGCAAACTGATATTTGTAATCCCATAGAGGACTTTGGTGAAAAAGGAAATATCTTTCGTTAAAAACTGGAAAGAAGATTTCTGAGAAACTGCTTTGTGTTCTGTTAATTCATCTCAGAGAGTTACAGATTTCCCCTCAAGAGGCCGTTCACTAAGACTGTTCTTGTGGAATTTGCAAAGTGATATTTTGAAGCCCATAGTGGACTATGGTGAAAAAGGAAATATCTTCCGCTAAAAACTGGAAAGAACCTTTCTGAGAAACTGCTTTGTGTTCCGTTAATTAATCTCACAGAGTTACAGCTTTCCTATCATGAAGCCGATCACTAAGGCTGTTCTTTTGGAATATGCAAAGTGATATTTGGAAGCCCATAGAGGGCTACGGTGAAAAAGGAAATATCCTAAGACAAAAACTGAAAAGAAGCTTTCTGAGAAACTGCTTTGTGTTCTGTTAATTCATCTCACAGAGTTACATTTCCCTCTAAAAGCCTTTCGCTAAGGCTGTTGTCGAATTTGCAAAGTGATATTTGGAAGCCCATAGAGGGCTATGGTGAAAAAGGAAATATCTTCAGTTAAAAACTGGAAAGAAGCTTTCTGAGAAACTGCCATGTGTTCTGATAATAGACCTCACCCAGTTACAGCTTTCCCTTCAAGAAGCCTTTCGCTAAGACTGTTGTTGCGGGATTTGTAAAATGATATTTGGAAGCCCATAGAGCGCTATGGTGAAAAAGGAAATATCTTCTGTTACAAAGCGGAAAGAAGCTTTCTGAGAAACTCCTTTTTGTTCTGTTAATTCACCTCAAAGAGTTACAGCTTTCCACTCAATAATTCTTTCGCTAAGACTGTTCTTGTGGAATTTGCAAAGTGAGATTTGGAAGCCCATAGAGGTCTATGGTGAAAAAGGAAATATCGTAAGATAAAATTGAAAAGAAGCTTTCTGAGAAATTGCTTTGTGGTCTGTTAATTCATCTCACATAGTTACAACATTTCCCTCTAAAAGCCTTTCGCTAAGACTGTTCTTGTGGAATTTGCAAAGTGATATTTGGATGCCCATACTGGGTTATGTTGAAAAAGGAAATATCTTCGGTTAAAAACTGAAAAGAAGCTTTCTGAGAAACTGCTTTGTGTTCTGTTAATTCATCTCAGAGAGTTACAGCTTTCCCCTCAAGAAGTCTTTCACAAAGACTGTTCTTGTGTAATTTGCAAAGTGATATTTGGAAGACCATAGAGGGCTATGTTGAAAAAGGAAATATAGTAAGATAAAATCCGAAAAGAAGCTTTCTGAGAAACTGCTTTGTGTTCTGTTAATTCATCTCAAAGTGTCACAGATTTCCCCTCATGAGGCCGTTCACTAAGACTGATCTTCTGAAATTTGGAAAGTGATATTTAGAATCTCATAGAGGGCAATGGTGAAAAAGGAAATATTTTCCGATAAAAACTGTAAAGAAGCTTTCTGATAAACTGCTTTGTGTTCTGTTAGTTCATCTCACAGAGTTACAGCTTTCCCTTCAAGAAGCAGTTCACTGAGACTATTCTTGTGAAATTTGCAAAGTGATATTAGAAAACTCCTAGAGGGCTATGGTGAAAAAGGAAATATCTTCCGTTAAAAACTGGAAAGAAGCTTTTTGAGAAACTGCCGTGTGTTCTGTTAAAGCATCTCACCGAGTTACAGCTTTCCCCTCAAGAAGGCTTTCGCTAAGACTGTGCTTGTGGGATTTGCAAAGTGATATTTGGAAGTCCCTAGAGGGCTATGGTGAAAAAGGAAATATCTTTCGTTAAAAACTGGAAAGAAGATATCTGAGAAACTGCTTTGTGTTCTGTTAATTCATCTCACAGAGTTACAGTTTTCCCCTCCAGAAGTCTTTCGCTTCCACTGTTCTTGTGGAATTTGCATAGTGATATTTGGAATCCCATAGAGGGCTATGGTGAAAATGGAAATAACTTCAGTTAAAAAATGAAAAGAAGCTTTCCGAGAAACTGCTTTGTGTTCTGTTAATTCATCTCAAAGAGTTACAGCTTTCCCCTCAAGAAGCCTTCCGCTAAGACTGTTTTTGAGGAATTTCCAAAGTGATATGTGGAAGCCCATAGAGGGCTATGGTGAAAATGGAAATATCGTAAGATACTTACCGAAAAGAAGCTGTCTGAAAAACTGCTTTGTGTTCTGTTAGTTCATCTCACAGAGCTACAGCTTTTCCCTCAAGAAGCCGTTCACTAAGACTGTTTTGTGAAATTTGCAAAGTGATATTTGGAAGCCCATAGAGGGCTAAGGTGAAAAAGGAAATATCTTCCATTAAAAACTGGAAAGAACCATTCTGAGAAAATGCGGTGTGTTCTGTTAGTACATATCACCGAGCTACAGCTTTCCCCTCAGGAAGCCGTTCACTAAGACTGTTCTTGTGGAATTGCAAAGTGATATTTGGAGGCACATAGAGGGCAATGGTGAAAAAGGAAACATCCTAAGATAAAAACTGAAAAGAAGCTTTCTGAGAAACTGCTTTGTGTTCTGTTAATTCAACTCACAGTTACTCTTTTACCTCAGGAAGCCTTTCGCTAAGGCTGTTGTTGTGGAATTTACAAAGTGATATTTTGAAGCCCATAGAGGGCTATGGTGAAAAAGGAAATACCTTCAGTTAAAAACTGAAAAGAAGCTTTCTGAGAAACTGCTTTGTGTTCTGTTAATTCATCTCAAAGAGTTACTGCTTTTGCCTCAAGAATCCTTCCGCTAAGACTGTTTTCGTGGAATTTCCAAAGTGATATTTCGATACCCATAGTAGGCTATGGTGAAAATGGAAATATCCTAAGATAAAAACCGAAAAGAAGCTGTATGGAAAGCTGCTTTGTGTTTTGTTAGTTCACTCACAGAGTTACAGCTTTCCCCTCAAGGAGCCGTTAACTAAGACTGTTTTGTGAAATTTGCAAAGTGATATTTGGAAGCCCATAGAGGGCTAAGGTGAAAAAGGAAATATCTTCCGCTAAAAACTGGAAAGAACCATTCTGAGAAAATGCGGTGTGTTCTGTTAGTACATATCACCGAGGTACAGCTTTCCTCTCAAGAAGCCTTTCGCTAAGACTGTTCTTGTGGGATTTCCAAAGTGATATTTGGAAGCCCATAGAGGGCTATAGTGAAAAAGGAAATATCTTCAGTTAAATACTGGAAAGAAGCTTTCTGAAAGACTGCTTTGTGTTCTGTTAATTCATCTCACAGAGTTACAGCTTCCCCCCTCAAGAAGCCTTTCGCTAAGACTGTTCTTGTGGAATTTGCAAAGTCATATTTGGAAGCCCATAGAGGACTATGGTGAAAAAGGAACTAACTTCCGTTAAAAACTGGAAAGAAGATTTGTGAGAAACTGCTTTGTGTTCTGTTAATTCAACTCACAGAGTTACAGATTTCCCCTTCAGAAGCCTTTCGCTAAGACTGTTCTTCTGGAATTTGCAAAGTGATATTTGGAAGCCCATGGAGGGCTACGGTGAAAAGGGAAATAACTTCCGTTAAAAACTGGAAAGAAGCTTTCTGAGAAACTGCCGTGTGTTCTGTTAATACATCTCACCGAGTTACAGCTTTCCCCTCAAGAAGCCTTTCTATAAGACTGTTCTTGTGGAATTTGCAAAGTGATACTTGGAAGCCCATAGGGGGCTATTTTTAAAATGGAAATATCCTAGGATAAAAACCGAAAAGAAGCTGTCTGAGAAACTGCTTTGTGTTGTGTTAGTTCATCTCACAGTGTTACAGCTTTCCCCTCAAGAAGCCCTTCACTAAGACTGTTCTTGTGAAATTTGCAAACTGATATTTGTAATCCCATAGAGGACTTTGGTGAAAAAGGAAATATCTTTCGTTAAAAACTGGAAAGAAGATTTCTGAGAAACTGCTTTGTGTTCTGTTAATTCATCTCAGAGAGTTACAGATTTCCCCTCAAGAGGCCGTTCACTAAGACTGTTCTTGTGGAATTTGCAAAGTGATATTTTGAAGCCCATAGTGGACTATGGTGAAAAAGGAAATATCTTCCGCTAAAAACTGGAAAGAACCTTTCTGAGAAACTGCTTTGTGTTCCGTTAATTAATCTCACAGAGTTACAGCTTTCCTATCATGAAGCCGATCACTAAGGCTGTTCTTTTGGAATATGCAAAGTGATATTTGGAAGCCCATAGAGGGCTACGGTGAAAAAGGAAATATCCTAAGACAAAAACTGAAAAGAAGCTTTCTGAGAAACGGCTTTGTTTTCTGTTAATTCATCTCACAGAGTTACATTTCCCTCTAAAAGCCTTTCGCTAAGGCTGTTGTCGAATTTGCAAAGTGATATTTGGAAGCCCATAGAGGGCTATGGTGAAAAAGGAAATATCTTCAGTTAAAAACTGGAAAGAAGCTTTCTGAGAAACTGCCATGTGTTCTGATAATAGACCTCACCCAGTTACAGCTTTCCCTTCAAGAAGCCTTTCGCTAAGACTGTTGTTGCGGGATTTGCAAAATGATATTTGGAAGCCCATAGAGCGCTATGGTGAAAAAGGAAATATCTTCTGTTACAAAGCGGAAAGAAGCTTTCTGAGAAACTCCTTTTTGCTCTGTTAATTCACCTCAAAGAGTTACAGCTTTCCACTCAATAATTCTTTCGCTAAGACTGTTCTTGTGGAATTTGCAAAGTGAGATTTGGAAGCCCACAGAGGTCTATGGTGAAAAAAGAAATATCGTAAGATAAAAATTGAAAAGAAGCTTTCTGAGAAATTGCTTTGTGTTCTGTTAATTCATCTCACATAGTTACAACATTTCCCTCTAAAAGCCTTTCGCTAAGACTGTTCTTGTGGAATTTGCAAAGTGATATTTGGATGCCCATACTGGGTTATGTTGAAAAAGGAAATATCTTCGGTTAAAAACTGAAAAGAAGCTTTCTGAGAAACTGCTTTGTGTTCTGTTAATTCATCTCAGAGAGTTACAGCTTTCCCCTCAAGAAGTCTTTCACAAAGACTGTTCTTGTGTAATTTGCAAAGTGATATTTGGAAGACCATAGAGGGCTATGTTGAAAAAGCAACTATAGTAAGATAAAATCCGAAAAGAAGCTTTCTGAGAAACTGCTTTGTGTTCTGTTAATTCATCTCAAAGTGTCACAGATTTCCCCTCATGAGGCCGTTCACTAAGACTGATCTTCTGAAATTTGGAAAGTGATATTTAGAATCTCATAGAGGGCAATGGTGAAAAAGGAAATATTTTCCGATAAAAACTGTAAAGAAGCTTTCTGATAAACTGCTTTGTGTTCTGTTAGTTCATCTCACAGAGTTACAGCTTTCCCTTCAAGAAGCAGTTCACTGAGACTATTCTTGTGAAATTTGCAAAGTGATATTAGAAAACTCCTAGAGGGCTATGGTGAAAAAGGAAATATCTTCCGTTAAAAACTGGAAAGAAGCTTTTTGAGAAACTGCCGTGTGTTCTGTTAAAGCATCTCACCGAGTTACAGCTTTCCCCTCAAGAAGGCTTTCGCTAAGACTGTGCTTGTGGGATTTGCAAAGTGATATTTGGAAGTCCCTAGAGGGCTATGGTGAAAAAGGAAATATCTTTCGTTAAAAACTGGAAAGAAGATATCTGAGAAACTGCTTTGTGTTCTGTTAATTCATCTCACAGAGTTACAGTTTTCCCCTCCAGAAGTCTTTCGCTTCCACTGTTCTTGTGGAATTTGCATAGTGATATTTGGAATCCCATAGAGGGCTATGGTGAAAATGGAAATAACTTCAGTTAAAAAATGAAAAGAAGCTTTCCGAGAAACTGCTTTGTGTTCTGTTAATTCATCTCAAAGAGTTACAGCTTTCCCCTCAAGAAGCCTTCCGCTAAGACTGTTTTTGAGGAATTTCCAAAGTGATATGTGGAAGCCCATAGAGGGCTATGGTGAAAATGGAAATATCGTAAGATACTTACCGAAAAGAAGCTGTCTGAAAAACTGCTTTGTGTTCTGTTAGTTCATCTCACAGAGCTACAGCTTTTCCCTCAAGAAGCCGTTCACTAAGACTGTTTTGTGAAATTTGCAAAGTGATATTTGGAAGCCCATAGAGGGCTAAGGTGAAAAAGGAAATATCTTCCATTAAAAACTGGAAAGAACCATTCTGAGAAAATGCGGTGTGTTCTGTTAGTACATATCACCGAGCTACAGCTTTCCCCTCAGGAAGCCGTTCACTAAGACTGTTCTTGTGGAATTGCAAAGTGATATTTGGAGGCACATAGAGGGCAATGGTGAAAAAGGAAACATCCTAAGATAAAAACTGAAAAGAAGCTTTCTGAGAAACTGCTTTGTGTTCTGTTAATTCAACTCACAGTTACTCTTTTACCTCAGGAAGCCTTTCGCTAAGGCTGTTGTTGTGGAATTTACAAAGTGATATTTTGAAGCCCATAGAGGGCTATGGTGAAAAAGGAAATACCTTCAGTTAAAAACTGAAAAGAAGCTTTCTGAGAAACTGCTTTGTGTTCTGTTAATTCATCTCAAAGAGTTACTGCTTTTGCCTCAAGAATCCTTCCGCTAAGACTGTTTTCGTGGAATTTCCAAAGTGATATTTCGATACCCATAGTAGGCTATGGTGAAAATGGAAATATCCTAAGATAAAAACCGAAAAGAAGCTGTATGGAAAGCTGCTTTGTGTTTTGTTAGTTCACTCACAGAGTTACAGCTTTCCCCTCAAGGAGCCGTTAACTAAGACTGTTTTGTGAAATTTGCAAAGTGATATTTGGAAGCCCATAGAGGGCTAAGGTGAAAAAGGAAATATCTTCCGCTAAAAACTGGAAAGAACCATTCTGAGAAAATGCGGTGTGTTCTGTTAGTACATATCACCGAGGTACAGCTTTCCTCTCAAGAAGCCTTTCGCTAAGACTGTTCTTGTGGGATTTCCAAAGTGATATTTGGAAGCCCATAGAGGGCTATAGTGAAAAAGGAAATATCTTCAGTTAAATACTGGAAAGAAGCTTTCTGAAAGACTGCTTTGTGTTCTGTTAATTCATCTCACAGAGTTACAGCTTCCCCCCTCAAGAAGCCTTTCGCTAAGACTGTTCTTGTGGAATTTGCAAAGTCATATTTGGAAGCCCATAGAGGACTATGGTGAAAAAGGAACTAACTTCCGTTAAAAACTGGAAAGAAGATTTGTGAGAAACTGCTTTGTGTTCTGTTAATTCAACTCACAGAGTTACAGATTTCCCCTTCAGAAGCCTTTCGCTAAGACTGTTCTTCTGGAATTTGCAAAGTGATATTTGGAAGCCCATGGAGGGCTACGGTGAAAAGGGAAATAACTTCCGTTAAAAACTGGAAAGAAGCTTTCTGAGAAACTGCCGTGTGTTCTGTTAATACATCTCACCGAGTTACAGCTTTCCCCTCAAGAAGCCTTTCTATAAGACTGTTCTTGTGGAATTTGCAAAGTGATACTTGGAAGCCCATAGGGGGCTATTTTTAAAATGGAAATATCCTAGGATAAAAACCGAAAAGAAGCTGTCTGAGAAACTGCTTTGTGTTGTGTTAGTTCATCTCACAGTGTTACAGCTTTCCCCTCAAGAAGCCCTTCACTAAGACTGTTCTTGTGAAATTTGCAAACTGATATTTGTAATCCCATAGAGGACTTTGGTGAAAAAGGAAATATCTTTCGTTAAAAACTGGAAAGAAGATTTCTGAGAAACTGCTTTGTGTTCTGTTAATTCATCTCAGAGAGTTACAGATTTCCCCTCAAGAGGCCGTTCACTAAGACTGTTCTTGTGGAATTTGCAAAGTGATATTTTGAAGCCCATAGTGGACTATGGTGAAAAAGGAAATATCTTCCGCTAAAAACTGGAAAGAACCTTTCTGAGAAACTGCTTTGTGTTCCGTTAATTAATCTCACAGAGTTACAGCTTTCCTATCATGAAGCCGATCACTAAGGCTGTTCTTTTGGAATATGCAAAGTGATATTTGGAAGCCCATAGAGGGCTACGGTGAAAAAGGAAATATCCTAAGACAAAAACTGAAAAGAAGCTTTCTGAGAAACGGCTTTGTTTTCTGTTAATTCATCTCACAGAGTTACATTTCCCTCTAAAAGCCTTTCGCTAAGGCTGTTGTCGAATTTGCAAAGTGATATTTGGAAGCCCATAGAGGGCTATGGTGAAAAAGGAAATATCTTCAGTTAAAAACTGGAAAGAAGCTTTCTGAGAAACTGCCATGTGTTCTGATAATAGACCTCACCCAGTTACAGCTTTCCCTTCAAGAAGCCTTTCGCTAAGACTGTTGTTGCGGGATTTGCAAAATGATATTTGGAAGCCCATAGAGCGCTATGGTGAAAAAGGAAATATCTTCTGTTACAAAGCGGAAAGAAGCTTTCTGAGAAACTCCTTTTTGCTCTGTTAATTCACCTCAAAGAGTTACAGCTTTCCACTCAATAATTCTTTCGCTAAGACTGTTCTTGTGGAATTTGCAAAGTGAGATTTGGAAGCCCACAGAGGTCTATGGTGAAAAAAGAAATATCGTAAGATAAAAATTGAAAAGAAGCTTTCTGAGAAATTGCTTTGTGTTCTGTTAATTCATCTCACATAGTTACAACATTTCCCTCTAAAAGCCTTTCGCTAAGACTGTTCTTGTGGAATTTGCAAAGTGATATTTGGATGCCCATACTGGGTTATGTTGAAAAAGGAAATATCTTCGGTTAAAAACTGAAAAGAAGCTTTCTGAGAAACTGCTTTGTGTTCTGTTAATTCATCTCAGAGAGTTACAGCTTTCCCCTCAAGAAGTCTTTCACAAAGACTGTTCTTGTGTAATTTGCAAAGTGATATTTGGAAGACCATAGAGGGCTATGTTGAAAAAGCAACTATAGTAAGATAAAATCCGAAAAGAAGCTTTCTGAGAAACTGCTTTGTGTTCTGTTAATTCATCTCAAAGTGTCACAGATTTCCCCTCATGAGGCCGTTCACTAAGACTGATCTTCTGAAATTTGGAAAGTGATATTTAGAATCTCATAGAGGGCAATGGTGAAAAAGGAAATATTTTCCGATAAAAACTGTAAAGAAGCTTTCTGATAAACTGCTTTGTGTTCTGTTAGTTCATCTCACAGAGTTACAGCTTTCCCTTCAAGAAGCAGTTCACTGAGACTATTCTTGTGAAATTTGCAAAGTGATATTAGAAAACTCCTAGAGGGCTATGGTGAAAAAGGAAATATCTTCCGTTAAAAACTGGAAAGAAGCTTTTTGAGAAACTGCCGTGTGTTCTGTTAAAGCATCTCACCGAGTTACAGCTTTCCCCTCAAGAAGGCTTTCGCTAAGACTGTTCTTGTGGGATTTGCAAAGTGATATTTGGAAGTCCCTAGAGGGCTATGGTGAAAAAGGAAATATCTTTCGTTAAAAACTGGAAAGAAGATATCTGAGAAACTGCTTTGTGTTCTGTTAATTCATCTCACAGAGTTACAGTTTTCCCCTCCAGAAGTCTTTCGCTTCCACTGTTCTTGTGGAATTTGCATAGTGATATTTGGAATCCCATAGAGGGCTATGGTGAAAATGGAAATAACTTCAGTTAAAAAATGAAAAGAAGCTTTCCGAGAAACTGCTTTGTGTTCTGTTAATTCATCTCAAAGAGTTACAGCTTTCCCCTCAAGAAGCCTTCCGCTAAGACTGTTTTTGAGGAATTTCCAAAGTGATATGTGGAAGCCCATAGAGGGCTATGGTGAAAATGGAAATATCGTAAGATACTTACCGAAAAGAAGCTGTCTGAAAAACTGCTTTGTGTTCTGTTAGTTCATCTCACAGAGCTACAGCTTTTCCCTCAAGAAGCCGTTCACTAAGACTGTTTTGTGAAATTTGCAAAGTGATATTTGGAAGCCCATAGAGGGCTAAGGTGAAAAAGGAAATATCTTCCGTTAAAAACTGGAAAGAACCATTCTGAGAAAATGCGGTGTGTTCTGTTAGTACATATCACCGAGCTACAGCTTTCCCCTCAGGAAGCCGTTCACTAAGACTGTTCTTGTGGAATTGCAAAGTGATATTTGGAGGCACATAGAGGGCAATGGTGAAAAAGGAAACATCCTAAGATAAAAACTGAAAAGAAGCTTTCTGAGAAACTGCTTTGTGTTCTGTTAATTCAACTCACAGTTACTCTTTTACCTCAGGAAGCCTTTCGCTAAGGCTGTTGTTGTGGAATTTACAAAGTGATATTTTGAAGCCCATAGAGGGCTATGGTGAAAAAGGAAATACCTTCAGTTAAAAACTGAAAAGAAGCTTTCTGAGAAACTGCTTTGTGTTCTGTTAATTCATCTCAAAGAGTTACTGCTTTTGCCTCAAGAATCCTTCCGCTAAGACTGTTTTCGTGGAATTTCCAAAGTGATATTTCGATACCCATAGTAGGCTATGGTGAAAATGGAAATATCCTAAGATAAAAACCGAAAAGAAGCTGTATGGAAAGCTGCTTTGTGTTTTGTTAGTTCACTCACAGAGTTACAGCTTTCCCCTCAAGGAGCCGTTAACTAAGACTGTTTTGTGAAATTTGCAAAGTGATATTTGGAAGCCCATAGAGGGCTAAGGTGAAAAAGGAAATATCTTCCGCTAAAAACTGGAAAGAACCATTCTGAGAAAATGCGGTGTGTTCTGTTAGTACATATCACCGAGGTACAGCTTTCCTCTCAAGAAGCCTTTCGCTAAGACTGTTCTTGTGGGATTTCCAAAGTGATATTTGGAAGCCCATAGAGGGCTATAGTGAAAAAGGAAATATCTTCAGTTAAATACTGGAAAGAAGCTTTCTGAAAGACTGCTTTGTGTTCTGTTAATTCATCTCACAGAGTTACAGCTTCCCCCCTCAAGAAGCCTTTCGCTAAGACTGTTCTTGTGGAATTTGCAAAGTCATATTTGGAAGCCCATAGAGGACTATGGTGAAAAAGGAACTAACTTCCGTTAAAAACTGGAAAGAAGATTTGTGAGAAACTGCTTTGTGTTCTGTTAATTCAACTCACAGAGTTACAGATTTCCCCTTCAGAAGCCTTTCGCTAAGACTGTTCTTCTGGAATTTGCAAAGTGATATTTGGAAGCCCATGGAGGGCTACGGTGAAAAGGGAAATAACTTCCGTTAAAAACTGGAAAGAAGCTTTCTGAGAAACTGCCGTGTGTTCTGTTAATACATCTCACCGAGTTACAGCTTTCCCCTCAAGAAGCCTTTCTATAAGACTGTTCTTGTGGAATTTGCAAAGTGATACTTGGAAGCCCATAGAGGGCTATTTTTAAAATGGAAATATCCTAGGATAAAAACCGAAAAGAAGCTGTCTGAGAAACTGCTTTGTGTTGTGTTAGTTCATCTCACAGTGTTACAGCTTTCCCCTCAAGAAGCCCTTCACAAAGACTGTTCTTGTGAAATTTGCAAACTGATATTTGTAATCCCATAGAGGACTTTGGTGAAAAAGGAAATATCTTTCGTTAAAAACTGGAAAGAAGATTTCTGAGAAACTGCTTTGTGTTCTGTTAATTCATCTCAGAGAGTTACAGATTTCCCCTCAAGAGGCCGTTCACTAAGACTGTTCTTGTGGAATTTGCAAAGTGATATTTTGAAGCCCATAGTGGACTATGGTGAAAAAGGAAATATCTTCCGCTAAAAACTGGAAAGAACCTTTCTGAGAAACTGCTTTGTGTTCCGTTAATTAATCTCACAGAGTTACAGCTTTCCTATCATGAAGCCGATCACTAAGGCTGTTCTTTTGGAATATGCAAAGTGATATTTGGAAGCCCATAGAGGGCTACGGTGAAAAAGGAAATATCCTAAGACAAAAACTGAAAAGAAGCTTTCTGAGAAACTGCTTTGTGTTCTGTTAATTCATCTCACAGAGTTACATTTCCCTCTAAAAGCCTTTCGCTAAGGCTGTTGTCGAATTTGCAAAGTGATATTTGGAAGCCCATAGAGGGCTATGGTGAAAAAGGAAATATCTTCAGTTAAAAACTGGAAAGAAGCTTTCTGAGAAACTGCCATGTGTTCTGATAATAGACCTCACCCAGTTACAGCTTTCCCTTCAAGAAGCCTTTCGCTAAGACTGTTGTTGTGGGATTTGCAAAATGATATTTGGAAGCCCATAGAGCGCTATGGTGAAAAAGGAAATATCTTCTGTTACAAAGCGGAAAGAAGCTTTCTGAGAAACTCCTTTTTCTTCTGTTAATTCACCTCAAAGAGTTACAGCTTTCCACTCAATAATTCTTTCGCTAAGACTGTTCTTGTGGAATTTGCAAAGTGAGATTTGGAAGCCCATAGAGGTCTATGGTGAAAAAGGAAATATCGTAAGATAAAAACTGAAAAGAAGCTTTCTGAGAAATTGCTTTGTGTTCTGTTAATTCATCTCACATAGTTACAACATTTCCCTCTAAAAGCCTTTCGCTAAGACTGTTCTTGTGGAATTTGCAAAGTGATATTTGGAAGCCCATACTGGGTTATGTTGAAAAAGGAAATATCTTCGGTTAAAAACTGAAAAGAAGCTTTTTGAGAAACTGCTTTGTGTTCTGTTAATTCATCTCACAGAGTTACAACTTTCCCCTCAGGAAGCCTTTTGCTAAGACTGTTCTTGTGAAACTTGCAAAGTGATATTTGGAAGCCCATAGAGGGCTACGGTGAAAAAGGAAATATCCTCCGTTAGAAACTGGAAAGAAGCTATCTGAGAAACTGCTTTGTGTTCTGTTAATTCATCTCACAGAGTTACAGTTTTCCCCTCCAGAAGTCTTTCGCTTCCACAGTTCTTGTGGAATTTGCATAGTGATATCTGTAATCCCATACAGGGCTATGGTGAAAATGGAAATACCTTCAATTAAAAAATGAAAAGAAGCTTTCCGAGAAACTGCTTTGTGTTCTGTTAATTCATCTCAAAGAATTACAGCTTTCCCCTCAAGAAGCCTTCTGCTAAGACTGTTTTTGAGGAATTCCCAAAGTGATATGTGGAAGCCCATAGAGGGCTAGGGTGAAAATGGAAATATCCTAAGATACTTACCGAAGAGAAGCTGTCTGAAAAACTGCTTTGTGTTCTGTTAGTTCATCTCACAGAGCTACAGCTTTTCCCTCAAGAAGCCGTTCATTAAGACTGTTTTGTGAAATTTGGAAAGTGATATTTGGAAACCCATAGAGGACTATGGTGAAAAAGGAAATATCTTCCGTTAAAAACTGGAAAGAAGCATTCTGAGAAAATGCCGTGTCTTCTGTTAATATGTCTCACTGAGTTACAGCTTTCCTCTCAAGAAGCCTTTCGCTAAGACTGTTCTTGTGGGATTTGCAATGTGATATTTGGAAGCCCATAGAGGACTATGGTGAGAAAGGAAATATCCTCCGTTAAAAACTGGAAAGAAGATTTGTGAGAAAATGCTTTGTGTTCTGTTAATTCATCTCACAGAGTTAGAGCTTTCCCCTCAAGAAGCCTTTCGCTAAGACTGTTCTTGTGGAATTTGCAAAGTGATATTTGGAAGCCCATAGAGGTCTATGGTGAAAAAGGAAATATCCTCAGTTAAAAACTGGAAAGAAGCTTTCTGAGAAACTGCTTTGTGTTCAGTTAGTTCCTCTCACAGAGTTACAGCTTTCCCCTCAAGAAGGCTTTCGCCAAGACTGTTCATGTCGAATTTTCAAAGTGATAATTGGAATCCCATAGAGGGCTATGGTGAAAAAGGAAATATCCTAAGGTAAAAACTGAAAAGTAGGTTTCTGAGAAAATGTTTTGTGTTCTGTTAATTCATCTTACAGAGTTACAGCTTTACCCTCAAGAAGCCTTTCGCTAAGACTTTTCTTCTGGAATTTGCCAAGTGATATTTGGAAACCCTATAGCCCTATGGTGAAAATGGAAATATCCTAAGATAAAAAACGAAAAGAAGGTTTCTGAGAAACTTCTTTGAATTCTTTTAATTCATCTTACAGATTTACAGCTTTTATCTCCAGAATCCTTTCGCTAAGACTGTTCTTGTGGAATTTGCAAAATGTTTTTGGAAGCCCATAGAGGGCTATGCTGAAAAAGGAAATATCCTACGATAAAAACTGAAAAGAAGCTTTCTGAGAAACTGCTTTGTGTTCTGTTAATTCATCTCAGAGAGTTACAGCTTTCCCCTCAAGAAGTCTTTCACAAAGACTGTTCTTGTGTAATTTGCAAAGTGATATTTGGAAGACCATAGAGGGCTATGTTGAAAAAGGAAATATAGTAAGATAAAATCCGAAAAGAAGCTTTCTGAGAAACTGCTTTGTGTTCTGTTAATTCATCTCAAAGTGTCACAGATTTCCCCTCATGAGGCCGTTCACTAAGACTGTTCTTCTGAAATTTGGAAAGTGATATTTAGAATCTCATCGAGGGCAATGGTGAAAAAGGAAATATTTTCCGATAAAAACTGTAAAGAAGCTTTCTGATAAACTGCTTTGTGTTCTGTTAGTTCATCTCACAGAGTTACAGCTTTCCCCTCAAGGAGCCGTTAACTAAGACTGTTTTGTGAAATTTGCAAAGTGATATTTGGAAGCCCATAGAGGGCTAAGGTGAAAAAGGAAATATCTTCCGCTAAAAACTGGAAAGAACCATTCTGAGAAAATGCGGTGTGTTCTGTTAGTACATATCACCGAGGTACAGCTTTCCTCTGAAGAAGCCTTTCGCTAAGACTGTTCTTGTGGGATTTCCAAAGTGATATTTGGAAGCCCATAGAGGGCTATAGTGAAAAAGGAAATATCTTCAGTTAAATACTGGAAAGAAGCTTTCTGAAAGACTGCTTTGTGTTCTGTTAATTCATCTCACAGAGTTACAGCTTCCCCCCTCAAGAAGCCTTTCGCTAAGACTGTTCTTGTGGAATTTGCAAAGTCATATTTGGAAGCCCATAGAGGACTATGCTGAAAAAGGAACTAACTTCCGTTAAAAACTGGAAAGAAGATTTGTGAGAAACTGCTTTGTGTTCTGTTAATTCAACTCACAGAGTTACAGATTTCCCCTTCAGAAGCCTTTCGCTAAGACTGTTCTTCTGGAATTTGCAAAGTGATATTTGGAAGCCCATGGAGGGCTACGGTGAAAAGGGAAATAACTTCCGTTAAAAACTGGAAAGAAGCTTTCTGAGAAACTGCCGTGTGTTCTGTTAATACATCTCACCGAGTTACAGCTTTCCCCTCAAGAAGCCTTTCTATAAGACTGTTCTTGTGGAATTTGCAAAGTGATACTTGGAAGCCCATAGAGGGCTATTTTTAAAATGGAAATATCCTAGGATAAAAACCGAAAAGAAGCTGTCTGAGAAACTGCTTTGTGTTGTGTTAGTTCATCTCACAGTGTTACAGCTTTCCCCTCAAGAAGCCCTTCACAAAGACTGTTCTTGTGAAATTTGCAAACTGATATTTGTAATCCCATAGAGGACTTTGGTGAAAAAGGAAATATCTTTCGTTAAAAACTGGAAAGAAGATTTCTGAGAAACTGCTTTGTGTTCTGTTAATTCATCTCAGAGAGTTACAGATTTCCCCTCAAGAGGCCGTTCACTAAAACTGTTCTTGTGGAATTTGCAAAGTGATATTTTGAAGCCCATAGTGGACTATGGTGAAAAAGGAAATATCTTCCGCTAAAAACTGGAAAGAACCTTTCTGAGAAACTGCTTTGTGTTCCGTTAATTAATCTCACAGAGTTACAGCTTTCCTATCATGAAGCCGATCACTAAGGCTGTTCTTTTGGAATATGCAAAGTGATATTTGGAAGCCCATAGAGGGCTACGGTGAAAAAGGAAATATCCTAAGACAAAAACTGAAAAGAAGCTTTCTGAGAAACTGCTTTGTGTTCTGTTAATTCATCTCACAGAGTTACATTTCCCTCTAAAAGCCTTTCGCTAAGGCTGTTGTCGAATTTGCAAAGTGATATTTGGAAGCCCATAGAGGGCTATGGTGAAAAAGGAAATATCTTCAGTTAAAAACTGGAAAGAAGCTTTCTGAGAAACTGCCATGTGTTCTGATAATAGACCTCACCCAGTTACAGCTTTCCCTTCAAGAAGCCTTTCGCTAAGACTGTTGTTGTGGGATTTGCAAAATGATATTTGGAAGCCCATAGAGCGCTATGGTGAAAAAGGAAATATCTTCTGTTACAAAGCGGAAAGAAGCTTTCTGAGAAACTCCTTTTTCTTCTGTTAATTCACCTCAAAGAGTTACAGCTTTCCACTCAATAATTCTTTCGCTAAGACTGTTCTTGTGGAATTTGCAAAGTGAGATTTGGAAGCCCATAGAGGTCTATGGTGAAAAAGGAAATATCGTAAGATAAAAACTGAAAAGAAGCTTTCTGAGAAATTGCTTTGTGTTCTGTTAATTCATCTCACATAGTTACAACATTTCCCTCTAAAAGCCTTTCGCTAAGACTGTTCTTGTGGAATTTGCAAAGTGATATTTGGAAGCCCATACTGGGTTATGTTGAAAAAGGAAATATCTTCGGTTAAAAACTGAAAAGAAGCTTTTTGAGAAACTGCTTTGTGTTCTGTTAATTCATCTCACAGAGTTACAACTTTCCCCTCAGGAAGCCTTTTGCTAAGACTGTTCTTGTGAAACTTGCAAAGTGATATTTGGAAGCCCATAGAGGGCTACGGTGAAAAAGGAAATATCCTCCGTTAGAAACTGGAAAGAAGCTATCTGAGAAACTGCTTTGTGTTCTGTTAATTCATCTCACAGAGTTACAGTTTTCCCCTCCAGAAGTCTTTCGCTTCCACAGTTCTTGTGGAATTTGCATAGTGATATTTGTAATCCCATAGAGGGCTATGGTGAAAATGGAAATACCTTCAATTAAAAAATGAAAAGAAGCTTTCCGAGAAACTGCTTTGTGTTCTGTTAATTCATCTCAAAGAATTACAGCTTTCCCCTCAAGAAGCCTTCTGCTAAGACTGTTTTTGAGGAATTCCCAAAGTGATATGTGGAAGCCCATAGAGGGCTAGGGTGAAAATGGAAATATCCTAAGATACTTACCGAAGAGAAGCTGTCTGAAAAACTGCTTTGTGTTCTGTTAGTTCATCTCACAGAGCTACAGCTTTTCCCTCAAGAAGCCGTTCATTAAGACTGTTTTGTGAAATTTGGAAAGTGATATTTGGAAACCCATAGAGGACTATGGTGAAAAAGGAAATATCTTCCGTTAAAAACTGGAAAGAAGCATTCTGAGAAAATGCCCTGTCTTCTGTTAATACGTCTCACTGAGTTACAGCTTTCCTCTCAAGAAGCCTTTCGCTAAGACTGTTCTTGTGGGATTTGCAATGTGATATTTGGAAGCCCATAGAGGACTATGGTGAGAAAGGAAATATCCTCCGTTAAAAACTGGAAAGAAGATTTGTGAGAAAATGCTTTGTGTTCTGTTAATTCATCTCACAGAGTTAGAGCTTTCCCCTCAAGAAGCCTTTCGCTAAGACTGTTCTTGTGGAATTTGCAAAGTGATATTTGGAAGCCCATAGAGGTCTATGGTGAAAAAGGAAATATCCTCAGTTAAAAACTGGAAAGAAGCTTTCTGAGAAACTGCTTTGTGTTCAGTTAGTTCCTCTCACAGAGTTACAGCTTTCCCCTCAAGAAGGCTTTCGCTAAGACTGTTCATGTCGAATTTTCAAAGTGATAATTGGAATCCCATAGAGGGCTATGGTGAAAAAGGAATTATCCTAAGGTAAAAACTGAAAAGTAGGTTTCTGAGAAAATGTTTTGTGTTCTGTTAATTCATCTTACAGAGTTACAGCTTTACCCTCAAGAAGCCTTTCGCTAAGACTTTTCTTCTGGAATTTGCAAAGTGATATTTGGAAACCCTATAGCCCTATGGTGAAAATGGAAATATCCTAAGATAAAAAACGAAAAGAAGGTTTCTGAGAAACTTCTTTGAATTCTTTTAATTCATCTTACAGATTTACAGCTATTATCTCCAGAATCCTTTCGCTAAGACTGTTCTTGTGGAATTTGCAAAATGTTTTTGGAAGCCCATAGAGGGCTATGCTGAAAAAGGAAATATCCTACGATAAAAACTGAAAAGAAGCTTTCTGAGAAACTGCTTTGTGTTCTGTTAATTCATCTCAGAGAGTTACAGCTTTCCCCTCAAGAAGTCTTTCACAAAGACTGTTCTTGAGTAATTTGCAAAGTGATATTTGGAAGACCATAGAGGGCTATGTTGAAAAAGGAAATATAGTAAGATAAAATCCGAAAAGAAGCTTTCTGAGAAACTGCTTTGTGTTCTGTTAATTCATCTCAAAGTGTCACAGATTTCCCCTCATGAGGCCGTTCACTAAGACTGTTCTTCTGAAATTTGGAAAGTGATATTTAGAATCTCATAGAGGGCAATGGTGAAAAAGGAAATATTTTCCGATACAAACTGTAAAGAAGCTTTCTGATAAACTGCTTTGTGTTCTGTTAGTTCATCTCACAGAGTTACAGCTTTCCCTTCAAGAAGCAGTTCACTGAGACTATTCTTGTGAAATTTGCAAAGTGATCTTAGAAAACTCCTAGAGGTCTATGGTGAAAAAGGAAATATCTTCCGTTAAAAACTGGAAAGAAGCTTTTTGAGAAACTGCCGTGTGTTCTGTTAAAGCATCTCACCGAGTTACAGCTTTCCCCTCAAGAAGGCTTTCGCTAAGACTGTTCTTGTGGGATTTGCAAAGTGATATTTGGAAGTCCCTAGAGGGCTATGGTGAAAAAGGAAATATCTTTCGTTAAAAACTGGAAAGAAGATATCTGAGAAACTGCTTTGTGTTCTGTTAATTCATCTCACAGAGTTACAGTTTTCCCCTCCAGAAGTCTTTCGCTTCCACTGTTCTTGTGGAATTTGCATAGTGATATTTGGTATCCCATAGAGGGCTATGGTGAAAATGGAAATAACTTCAGTTAAAAAATGAAAAGAAGCTTTCCGAGAAACTGCTTTGTGTTCTGTTAATTCATCTCAAAGAGTTACAGCTTTCCCCTCAAGAAGCCTTCCGCTAAGACTGTTTTTGAGGAATTTCCAAAGTGATATGTGGAAGCCCATAGAGGGCTATGGTGAAAATGGAAATATCGTAAGATACTTACCGAAAAGAAGCTGTCTGAAAAACTGCTTTGTGTTCTGTTAGTTCATCTCACAGAGCTACAGCTTTTCCCTCAAGAAGCCGTTCACTAAGACTGTTTTGTGAAATTTGCAAAGTGATATTTGGAAGCCCATAGAGGGCTAAGTTGAAAAAGGAAATATCTTCCGTTAAAAACTGGAAAGAACCATTCTGAGAAAATGCGGTGTGTTCTGTTAGTACATATCACCGAGCTACAGCTTTCCCCTCAGGAAGCCGTTCACTAAGACTGTTCTTGTGGAATTGCACAGTGATATTTGGAGGCACATAGAGGGCAATGGTGAAAAAGGAAACATCCTAAGATAAAAACTGAAAAGAAGCTTTCTGAGAAACTGCTTTGTGTTCTGTTAATTCAACTCACAGTTACTCTTTTACCTCAGGAAGCCTTTCGCTAAGGCTGTTGTTGTGGAATTTACAAAGTGATATTTTGAAGCCCATAGAGGGCTATGGTGAAAAAGGAAATACCTTCAGTTAAAAACTGAAAAGAAGCTTTCTGAGAAACTGCTTTGTGTTCTGTTAATTCATCTCAAAGAGTTACTGCTTTTGCCTCAAGAATCCTTCCGCTAAGACTGTTTTCGTGGAATTTCCAAAGTGATATTTCGATACCCATAGTAGGCTATGGTGAAAATGGAAATATCCTAAGATAAAAACCGAAAAGAAGCTGTATGGAAAGCTGCTTTGTGTTTTGTTAGTTCACTCACAGAGTTACAGCTTTCCCCTCAAGGAGCCGTTAACTAAGACTGTTTTGTGAAATTTGCAAAGTGATATTTGGAAGCCCATAGAGGGCTAAGGTGAAAAAGGAAATATCTTCCGCTAAAAACTGGAAAGAACCATTCTGAGAAAATGCGGTGTGTTCTGTTAGTACATATCACCGAGGTACAGCTTTCCTCTCAAGAAGCCTTTCGCTAAGACTGTTCTTGTGGGATTTCCAAAGTGATATTTGGAAGCCCATAGAGGGCTATAGTGAAAAAGGAAATATCTTCAGTTAAATACTGGAAAGAAGCTTTCTGAAAGACTGCTTTGTGTTCTGTTAATTCATCTCACAGAGTTACAGCTTCCCCCCTCAAGAAGCCTTTCGCTAAGACTGTTCTTGTGGAATTTGCAAAGTCATATTTGGAAGCCCATAGAGGACTATGGTGAAAAAGGAACTAACTTCCGTTAAAAACTGGAAAGAAGATTTGTGAGAAACTGCTTTGTGTTCTGTTAATTCAACTCACAGAGTTACAGATTTCCCCTTCAGAAGCCTTTCGCTAAGACTGTTCTTCTGGAATTTGCAAAGTGATATTTGGAAGCCCATGGAGGGCTACGGTGAAAAGGGAAATAACTTCCGTTAAAAACTGGAAAGAAGCTTTCTGAGAAACTGCCGTGTGTTCTGTTAATACATCTCACCGAGTTACAGCTTTCCCCTCAAGAAGCCTTTCTATAAGACTGTTCTTGTGGAATTTGCAAAGTGATACTTGGAAGCCCATAGGGGGCTATTTTTAAAATGGAAATATCCTAGGATAAAAACCGAAAAGAAGCTGTCTGAGAAACTGCTTTGTGTTGTGTTAGTTCATCTCACAGTGTTACAGCTTTCCCCTCAAGAAGCCCTTCACTAAGACTGTTCTTGTGAAATTTGCAAACTGATATTTGTAATCCCATAGAGGACTTTGGTGAAAAAGGAAATATCTTTCGTTAAAAACTGGAAAGAAGATTTCTGAGAAACTGCTTTGTGTTCTGTTAATTCATCTCAGAGAGTTACAGATTTCCCCTCAAGAGGCCGTTCACTAAGACTGTTCTTGTGGAATTTGCAAAGTGATATTTTGAAGCCCATAGTGGACTATGGTGAAAAAGGAAATATCTTCCGCTAAAAACTGGAAAGAACCTTTCTGAGAAACTGCTTTGTGTTCCGTTAATTAATCTCACAGAGTTACAGCTTTCCTATCATGAAGCCGATCACTAAGGCTGTTCTTTTGGAATATGCAAAGTGATATTTGGAAGCCCATAGAGGGCTACGGTGAAAAAGGAAATATCCTAAGACAAAAACTGAAAAGAAGCTTTCTGAGAAACTGCTTTGTGTTCTGTTAATTCATCTCACAGAGTTACATTTCCCTCTAAAAGCCTTTCGCTAAGGCTGTTGTCGAATTTGCAAAGTGATATTTGGAAGCCCATAGAGGGCTATGGTGAAAAAGGAAATATCTTCAGTTAAAAACTGGAAAGAAGCTTTCTGAGAAACTGCCATGTGTTCTGATAATAGACCTCACCCAGTTACAGCTTTCCCTTCAAGAAGCCTTTCGCTAAGACTGTTGTTGTGGGATTTGCAAAATGATATTTGGAAGCCCATAGAGCGCTATGGTGAAAAAGGAAATATCTTCTGTTACAAAGCGGAAAGAAGCTTTCTGAGAAACTCCTTTTTCTTCTGTTAATTCACCTCAAAGTGTTACAGCTTTCCACTCAATAATTCTTTCGCTAGGACTGTTCTTGTGGAATTTGCAAAGTGAGATTTGGAAGCCCATAGAGGTCTATGGTGAAAAAGGAAATATCGTAAGATAAAAACTGAAAAGAAGCTTTCTGAGAAATTGCTTTGTGTTCTGTTAATTCATCTCACATAGTTACAACATTTCCCTCTAAAAGCCTTTCGCTAAGACTGTTCTTGTGGAATTTGCAAAGTGATATTTGGAAGCCCATACAGGGTTATGTTGAAAAAGGAAATATCTTCGGTTAAAAACTGAAAAGAAGCTTTTTGAGAAACTGCTTTGTGTTCTGTTAATTCATCTCACAGAGTTACAACTTTCCCCTCAGGAAGCCTTTCGCTAAGACTGTTCTTGTGAAACTTGCAAAGTGATATTTGGAAGCCCATAGAGGGCTATGGCTTAAAAGGAAATATCCTCCGTTAGAAACTGGAAAGAAGCTATCTGAGAAACTGCTTTGTGTTCTGTTAATTCATCTCACAGAGTTACAGTTTTCCCCTCCAGAAGTCTTTCGCTTCCACAGTTCTTGTGGAATTTGCATAGTGATATTTGTAATCCCATAGAGGGCTACGGTGAAAATGGAAATACCTTCAATTAAAAAATGAAAAGAAGCTTTCCGAGAAACTGCTTTGTGTTCTGTTAATTCATCTCAAAGAATTACAGCTTTCCCCTCAAGAAGCCTTCTGCTAAGACTGTTTTTGAGGAATTCCCAAAGTGATATGTGGAAGCCCATAGAGGGCTATGGTGAAAATGGAAATATCCTAAGATACTTACCGAAGAGAAGCTGTCTGAAAAACTGCTTTGTGTTCTGTTAGTTCATCTCACAGAGCTACAGCTTTTCCCTCAAGAAGCCGTTCATTAAGACTGTTTTGTGAAACTTGGAAAGTGATATTTGGAAACCCATAGAGGACTATGGTGAAAAAGGAAATATCTTCCGTTAAAAACTGGAAAGAAGCATTCTGAGAAAATGCCGTGTCTTCTGTTAACACGTCTCACTGAGTTACAGCTTTCCTCTCAAGAAGCCTTTCGCTAAGACTGTTCTTGTGGGATTTGCAATGTGATATTTGGAAGCCCATAGAGGACTATGGTGAGAAAGGAAATATCCTCCGTTAAAAACTGGAAAGAAGATTTGTGAGAAAATGCTTTGTGTTCTGTTAATTCATCTCACAGAGTTAGAGCTTTCCCCTCAGGAAGCCTTTCGCTAAGACTGTTCTTGTGGAATTTGCAAAGTGATATTTGGAAGCCCATAGAGGTCTATGGTGAAAAAGGAAATATCCTCAGTTAAAAACTGGAAAGAAGCTTTCTGAGAAACTGCTTTGTGTTCAGTTAGTTCCTCTCACAGAGTTACAGCTTTCCCCTCAAGAAGGCTTTCGCTAAGACTCTTCATGTCGAATTTTCAAAGTGATAATTGGAATCCCATAGAGGGCTATGGTGAAAAAGGAAATATCCTAAGGTAAAAACTGAAAAGTAGGTTTCTGAGAAAATGTTTTGTGTTCTGTTAATTCATCTTACAGAGTTACAGCTTTACCCTCAAGAAGCCTTTCACTAAGACTTTTCTTCTGGAATTTGCAAAGTGATATTTGGAAACCCTATAGCCCTATGGTGAAAATGGAAATATCGTAAGATAAAAAACGAAAAGAAGGTTTCTGAGAAACTTCTTTGAATTCTTTTAATTCACCTTACAGGTTTACAGCTTTTATCTCCAGAATCCTTTCGCTAAGACTGTTCTTCTGGAATTTGCAAAATGTTTTTGGAAGCCCATAGAGGGCTATGCTGGAAAAGGAAATATCCTACGATAAAAACTGAAAAGAAGCTTTCTGAGAAACTGCTTTGTGTTCTGTTAATTCATCTCAGAGAGTTACAGCTTTCCCCTCAAGAAGTCTTTCACAAAGACTGTTCTTGTGTAATTTGCAAAGTGATATTTGGAAGACCATAGAGGGCTATGTTGAAAAAGGAAATATAGTAAGATAAAATCCGAAAAGAAGCTTTCTGAGAAACTGCTTTGTGTTCTGTTAATTCATCTCAAAGTGTCACAGATTTCCCCTCATGAGGCCGTTCACTAAGACTGTTCTTCTGAAATTTGGAAAGTGATATTTAGAATCTCATCGAGGGCAATGGTGAAAAAGGAAATATTTTCCGATAAAAACTGTAAAGAAGCTTTCTGATAAACTGCTTTGTGTTCTGTTAGTTCATCTCACAGAGTTACAGCTTTCCCCTCAAGGAGCCGTTAACTAAGACTGTTTTGTGAAATTTGCAAAGTGATATTTGGAAGCCCATAGAGGGCTAAGGTGAAAAAGGAAATATCTTCCGCTAAAAACTGGAAAGAACCATTCTGAGAAAATGCGGTGTGTTCTGTTAGTACATATCACCGAGGTACAGCTTTCCTCTGAAGAAGCCTTTCGCTAAGACTGTTCTTGTGGGATTTCCAAAGTGATATTTGGAAGCCCATAGAGGGCTATAGTGAAAAAGGAAATATCTTCAGTTAAATACTGGAAAGAAGCTTTCTGAAAGACTGCTTTGTGTTCTGTTAATTCATCTCACAGAGTTACAGCTTCCCCCCTCAAGAAGCCTTTCGCTAAGACTGTTCTTGTGGAATTTGCAAAGTCATATTTGGAAGCCCATAGAGGACTATGGTGAAAAAGGAACTAACTTCCGTTAAAAACTGGAAAGAAGATTTGTGAGAAACTGCTTTGTGTTCTGTTAATTCAACTCACAGAGTTACAGATTTCCCCTTCAGAAGCCTTTCGCTAAGACTGTTCTTCTGGAATTTGCAAAGTGATATTTGGAAGCCCATGGAGGGCTACGGTGAAAAGGGAAATAACTTCCGTTAAAAACTGGAAAGAAGCTTTCTGAGAAACTGCCGTGTGTTCTGTTAATACATCTCACCGAGTTACAGCTTTCCCCTCAAGAAGCCTTTCTATAAGACTGTTCTTGTGGAATTTGCAAAGTGATACTTGGAAGCCCATAGAGGGCTATTTTTAAAATGGAAATATCCTAGGATAAAAACCGAAAAGAAGCTGTCTGAGAAACTGCTTTGTGTTGTGTTAGTTCATCTCACAGTGTTACAGCTTTCCCCTCAAGAAGCCCTTCACTAAGACTGTTCTTGTGAAATTTGCAAACTGATATTTGTAATCCCATAGAGGACTTTGGTGAAAAAGGAAATATCTTTCGTTAAAAACTGGAAAGAAGATTTCTGAGAAACTGCTTTGTGTTCTGTTAATTCATCTCAGAGAGTTACAGATTTCCCCTCAAGAGGCCGTTCACTAAGACTGTTCTTGTGGAATTTGCAAAGTGATATTTTGAAGCCCATAGTGGACTATGGTGAAAAAGGAAATATCTTCCGCTAAAAACTGGAAAGAACCTTTCTGAGAAACTGCTTTGTGTTCCGTTAATTAATCTCACAGAGTTACAGCTTTCCTATCATGAAGCCGATCACTAAGGCTGTTCTTTTGGAATATGCAAAGTGATATTTGGAAGCCCATAGAGGGCTACGGTGAAAAAGGAAATATCCTAAGACAAAAACTGAAAAGAAGCTTTCTGAGAAACTGCTTTGTGTTCTGTTAATTCATCTCACAGAGTTACATTTCCCTCTAAAAGCCTTTCGCTAAGGCTGTTGTCGAATTTGCAAAGTGATATTTGGAAGCCCATAGAGGGCTATGGTGAAAAAGGAAATATCTTCAGTTAAAAACTGGAAAGAAGCTTTCTGAGAAACTGCCATGTGTTCTGATAATAGACCTCACCCAGTTACAGCTTTCCCTTCAAGAAGCCTTTCGCTAAGACTGTTGTTGTGGGATTTGCAAAATGATATTTGGAAGCCCATAGAGCGCTATGGTGAAAAAGGAAATATCTTCTGTTACAAAGCGGAAAGAAGCTTTCTGAGAAACTCCTTTTTCTTCTGTTAATTCACCTCAAAGTGTTACAGCTTTCCACTCAATAATTCTTTCGCTAGGACTGTTCTTGTGGAATTTGCAAAGTGAGATTTGGAAGCCCATAGAGGTCTATGGTGAAAAAGGAAATATCGTAAGATAAAAACTGAAAAGAAGCTTTCTGAGAAATTGCTTTGTGTTCTGTTAATTCATCTCACATAGTTACAACATTTCCCTCTAAAAGCCTTTCGCTAAGACTGTTCTTGTGGAATTTGCAAAGTGATATTTGGAAGCCCATACTGGGTTATGTTGAAAAAGGAAATATCTTCGGTTAAAAACTGAAAAGAAGCTTTTTGAGAAACTGCTTTGTGTTCTGTTAATTCATCTCACAGAGTTACAACTTTCCCCTCAGGAAGCCTTTCGCTAAGACTGTTCTTGTGAAACTTGCAAAGTGATATTTGGAAGCCCATAGAGGGCTATGGCTTAAAAGGAAATATCCTCCGTTAGAAACTGGAAAGAAGCTATCTGAGAAACTGCTTTGTGTTCTGTTAATTCATCTCACAGAGTTACAGTTTTCCCCTCCAGAAGTCTTTCGCTTCCACAGTTCTTGTGGAATTTGCATAGTGATATTTGTAATCCCATAGAGGGCTACGGTGAAAATGGAAATACCTTCAATTAAAAAATGAAAAGAAGCTTTCCGAGAAACTGCTTTGTGTTCTGTTAATTCATCTCAAAGAATTACAGCTTTCCCCTCAAGAAGCCTTCTGCTAAGACTGTTTTTGAGGAATTCCCAAAGTGATATGTGGAAGCCCATAGAGGGCTATGGTGAAAATGGAAATATCCTAAGATACTTACCGAAGAGAAGCTGTCTGAAAAACTGCTTTGTGTTCTGTTAGTTCATCTCACAGAGCTACAGCTTTTCCCTCAAGAAGCCGTTCATTAAGACTGTTTTGTGAAATTTGGAAAGTGATATTTGGAAACCCATAGAGGACTATGGTGAAAAAGGAAATATCTTCCGTTAAAAACTGGAAAGAAGCATTCTGAGAAAATGCCGTGTCTTCTGTTAACACGTCTCACTGAGTTACAGCTTTCCTCTCAAGAAGCCTTTCGCTAAGACTGTTCTTGTGGGATTTGCAATGTGATATTTGGAAGCCCATAGAGGACTATGGTGAGAAAGGAAATATCCTCCGTTAAAAACTGGAAAGAAGATTTGTGAGAAAATGCTTTGTGTTCTGTTAATTCATCTCACAGAGTTAGAGCTTTCCCCTCAGGAAGCCTTTCGCTAAGACTGTTCTTGTGGAATTTGCAAAGTGATATTTGGAAGCCCATAGAGGTCTATGGTGAAAAAGGAAATATCCTCAGTTAAAAACTGGAAAGAAGCTTTCTGAGAAACTGCTTTGTGTTCAGTTAGTTCCTCTCACAGAGTTACAGCTTTCCCCTCAAGAAGGCTTTCGCTAAGTCTCTTCATGTCGAATTTTCAAAGTGATAATTGGAATCCCATAGAGGGCTATGGTGAAAAAGGAAATATCCTAAGGTAAAAACTGAAAAGTAGGTTTCTGAGAAAATGTTTTGTGTTCTGTTAATTCATCTTACAGAGTTACAGCTTTACCCTCAAGAAGCCTTTCGCTAAGACTTTTCTTCTGGAATTTGCAAAGTGATATTTGGAAACCCTATAGCCCTATGGTGAAAATGGAAATATCGTAAGATAAAAAACGAAAAGAAGGTTTCTGAGAAACTTCTTTGAATTCTTTTAATTCACCTTACAGGTTTACAGCTTTTATCTCCAGAATCCTTTCGCTAAGACTGTTCTTCTGGAATTTGCAAAATGTTTTTGGAAGCCCATAGAGGGCTATGCTGGAAAAGGAAATATCCTACGATAAAAACTGAAAAGAAGCTTTCTGAGAAACTGCTTTGTGTTCTGTTAATTCATCTCAGAGAGTTACAGCTTTCCCCTCAAGCAGTCTTTCACAAAGACTGTTCTTGTGTAATTTGCAAAGTGATATTTGGAAGACCATAGAGGGCTATGTTGAAAAAGGAAATATAGTAAGATAAAATCCGAAAAGAAGCTTTCTGAGAAACTGCTTTGTGTTCTGTTAATTCATCTCAAAGTGTCACAGATTTCCCCTCATGAGGCCGTTCACTAAGACTGTTCTTCTGAAATTTGGAAAGTGATATTTAGAATCTCATCGAGGGCAATGGTGAAAAAGGAAATATTTTCCGATAAAAACTGTAAAGAAGCTTTCTGATAAACTGCTTTGTGTTCTGTTAGTTCATCTCACAGAGTTACAGCTTTCCCCTCAAGGAGCCGTTAACTAAGACTGTTTTGTGAAATTTGCAAAGTGATATTTGGAAGCCCATAGAGGGCTAAGGTGAAAAAGGAAATATCTTCCGCTAAAAACTGGAAAGAACCATTCTGAGAAAATGCGGTGTGTTCTGTTAGTACATATCACCGAGGTACAGCTTTCCTCTGAAGAAGCCTTTCGCTAAGACTGTTCTTGTGGGATTTCCAAAGTGATATTTGGAAGCCCATAGAGGGCTATAGTGAAAAAGGAAATATCTTCAGTTAAATACTGGAAAGAAGCTTTCTGAAAGACTGCTTTGTGTTCTGTTAATTCATCTCACAGAGTTACAGCTTCCCCCCTCAAGAAGCCTTTCGCTAAGACTGTTCTTGTGGAATTTGCAAAGTCATATTTGGAAGCCCATAGAGGACTATGGTGAAAAAGGAACTAACTTCCGTTAAAAACTGGAAAGAAGATTTGTGAGAAACTGCTTTGTGTTCTGTTAATTCAACTCACAGAGTTACAGATTTCCCCTTCAGAAGCCTTTCGCTAAGACTGTTCTTCTGGAATTTGCAAAGTGATATTTGGAAGCCCATGGAGGGCTACGGTGAAAAGGGAAATAACTTCCGTTAAAAACTGGAAAGAAGCTTTCTGAGAAACTGCCGTGTGTTCTGTTAATACATCTCACCGAGTTACAGCTTTCCCCTCAAGAAGCCTTTCTATAAGACTGTTCTTGTGGAATTTGCAAAGTGATACTTGGAAGCCCATAGGGGGCTATTTTTAAAATGGAAATATCCTAGGATAAAAACCGAAAAGAAGCTGTCTGAGAAACTGCTTTGTGTTGTGTTAGTTCATCTCACAGTGTTACAGCTTTCCCCTCAAGAAGCCCTTCACTAAGACTGTTCTTGTGAAATTTGCAAACTGATATTTGTAATCCCATAGAGGACTTTGGTGAAAAAGGAAATATCTTTCGTTAAAAACTGGAAAGAAGATTTCTGAGAAACTGCTTTGTGTTCTGTTAATTCATCTCAGAGAGTTACAGATTTCCCCTCAAGAGGCCGTTCACTAAGACTGTTCTTGTGGAATTTGCAAAGTGATATTTTGAAGCCCATAGTGGACTATGGTGAAAAAGGAAATATCTTCCGCTAAAAACTGGAAAGAACCTTTCTGAGAAACTGCTTTGTGTTCCGTTAATTAATCTCACAGAGTTACAGCTTTCCTATCATGAAGCCGATCACTAAGGCTGTTCTTTTGGAATATGCAAAGTGATATTTGGAAGCCCATAGAGGGCTACGGTGAAAAAGGAAATATCCTAAGACAAAAACTGAAAAGAAGCTTTCTGAGAAACTGCTTTGTGTTCTGTTAATTCATCTCACAGAGTTACATTTCCCTCTAAAAGCCTTTCGCTAAGGCTGTTGTCGAATTTGCAAAGTGATATTTGGAAGCCCATAGAGGGCTATGGTGAAAAAGGAAATATCTTCAGTTAAAAACTGGAAAGAAGCTTTCTGAGAAACTGCCATGTGTTCTGATAATAGACCTCACCCAGTTACAGCTTTCCCTTCAAGAAGCCTTTCGCTAAGACTGTTGTTGTGGGATTTGCAAAATGATATTTGGAAGCCCATAGAGCGCTATGGTGAAAAAGGAAATATCTTCTGTTACAAAGCGGAAAGAAGCTTTCTGAGAAACTCCTTTTTCTTCTGTTAATTCACCTCAAAGAGTTACAGCTTTCCACTCAATAATTCTTTCGCTAAGACTGTTCTTGTGGAATTTGCAAAGTGAGATTTGGAAGCCCATAGAGGTCTATGGTGAAAAAGGAAATATCGTAAGATAAAAACTGAAAAGAAGCTTTCTGAGAAATTGCTTTGTGTTCTGTTAATTCATCTCACATAGTTACAACATTTCCCTCTAAAAGCCTTTCGCTAAGACTGTTCTTGTGGAATTTGCAAAGTGATATTTGGAAGCCCATACTGGGTTATGTTGAAAAAGGAAATATCTTCGGTTAAAAACTGAAAAGAAGCTTTTTGAGAAACTGCTTTGTGTTCTGTTAATTCATCTCACAGAGTTACAACTTTCCCCTCAGGAAGCCTTTCGCTAAGACTGTTGTTGTGAAACTTGCAAAGTGATATTTGGAAGCCCATAGAGGGCTATGGTGAAAAAGGAAATATCCTCCGTTAGAAACTGGAAAGAAGCTATCTGAGAAACTGCTTTGTGTTCTGTTAATTCATCTCACAGAGTTACAGTTTTCCCCTCCAGAAGTCTTTCGCTTCCACAGTTCTTGTGGAATTTGCATAGTGATATTTGTAATCCCATGGAGGGCTATGGTGAAAATGGAAATACCTTCAATTAAAAAATGAAAAGAAGCTTTCCGAGAAACTGCTTTGTGTTCTGTTAATTCATCTCAAAGAATTACAGCTTTCCCCTCAAGAAGCCTTCTGCTAAGACTGTTTTTGAGGAATTCCCAAAGTGATATGTGGAAGCCCATAGAGGGCTATGGTGAAAATGGAAATATCCTAAGATACTTACCGAAGAGAAGCTGTCGGAAAAACTGCTTTGTGTTCTGTTAGCTCATCTCACAGAGCTACAGCTTTTCCCTCAAGAAGCCGTTCATTAAGACTGTTTTGTGAAATTTGGAAAGTGATATTTGAAAACCCATAGAGGACTATGGTGAAAAAGGAAATATCTTCCGTTAAAAACTGGAAAGAAGCATTCTGAGAAAATGCCGTGTCTTCTGTTAACACGTCTCACTGAGTTACAGCTTTCCTCTCAAGAAGCCTTTCGCTAAGACTGTTCTTGTGGGATTTGCAATGTGATATTTGGAAGCCCATAGAGGACTATGGTGAGAAAGGAAATATCCTCCGTTAAAAACTGGAAAGAAGATTTGTGAGAAAATGCTTTGTGTTCTGTTAATTCATCTCACAGAGTTAGAGCTTTCCCCTCAAGAAGCCTTTCGATAAGACTGTTCTTGTGGAATTTGCAAAGTGATATTTGGAAGGCCATAGAGGTCTATGGTGAAAAAGGAAATATCCTCAGTTAAAAACTGGAAAGAAGCTTTCTGAGAAACTGCTTTGTGTTCAGTTAGTTCCTCTCACAGAGTTACAGCTTTCCCCTCAAGAAGGCTTTCGCTAAGACTGTTCATGTCGAATTTTCAAAGTGATAATTGGAATCCCATAGAGGGCTATGGTGAAAAAGGAAATATCCTAAGGTAAAAACTGAAAAGTAGGTTTCTGAGAAAATGTTTTGTGTTCTGTTAATTCGTCTTACAGAGTTACAGCTTTACCCTCAAGAAGCCTTTCGCTAAGACTTTTCTTCTGGAATTTGCAAAGTGATATTTGGAAACCCTATAGCCCTATGGTGAAAATGGAAATATCCTAAGATAAAAAACGAAAAGAAGGTTTCTGAGAAACTTCTTTGAATTCTTTTAATTCATCTTACAGATTTACAGCTTTTATCTCCAGAATCCTTTCGCTAAGACTGTTCTTGTGGAATTTGCAAAATGTTTTTGGAAGCCCATAGAGGGCTATGCTGAAAAAGGAAATATGCTACGATAAAAACTGAAAAGAAGCTTTCTGAGAAACTGCTTTGTGTTCTGTTAATTCATCTCAGAGAGTTACAGCTTTCCCCTCAAGAAGTCTTTCACAAAGACTGTTCTTGTGTAATTTGCAAAGTGATATTTGGAAGACCATAGAGGGCTATGTTGAAAAAGGAAATATAGTAAGATAAAATCCGAAAAGAAGCTTTCTGAGAAACTGCTTTGTGTTCTGTTAATTCATCTCAAAGTGTCACAGATTTCCCCTCATGAGGCCGTTCACTAAGACTGTTCTTCTGAAATTTGGAAAGTGATATTTAGAATCTCATCGAGGGCAATGGTGAAAAAGGAAATATTTTCCGATAAAAACTGTAAAGAAGCTTTCTGATAAACTGCTTTGTGTTCTGTTAGTTCATCTCACAGAGTTACAGCTTTCCCCTCAAGGAGCCGTTAACTAAGACTGTTTTGTGAAATTTGCAAAGTGATATTTGGAAGCCCATAGAGGGCTAAGGTGAAAAAGGAAATATCTTCCGCTAAAAACTGGAAAGAACCATTCTGAGAAAATGCGGTGTGTTCTGTTAGTACATATCACCGAGGTACAGCTTTCCTCTGAAGAAGCCTTTCACTAAGACTGTTCTTGTGGGATTTCCAAAGTGATATTTGGAAGCCCATAGAGAGCTATAGTGAAAAAGGAAATATCTTCAGTTAAATACTGGAAAGAAGCTTTCTGAAAGACTGCTTTGTGTTCTGTTAATTCATCTCACAGAGTTACAGCTTCCCCCCTCAAGAAGCCTTTCGCTAAGACTGTTCTTGTGGAATTTGCAAAGTCATATTTGGAAGCCCATAGAGGACTATGGTGAAAAAGGAACTAACTTCCGCTAAAAACTGGAAAGAAGATTTGTGAGAAACTGCTTTGTGTTCTGTTAATTCAACTCACAGAGTTACAGATTTCCCCTTCAGAAGCCTTTCGCTAAGACTGTTCTTCTGGAATTTGCAAAGTGATATTTGGAAGCCCATGGAGGGCTACGGTGAAAAGGGAAATAACTTCCGTTAAAAACTGGAAAGAAGCTTTCTGAGAAACTGCCGTGTGTTCTGTTAATACATCTCACCGAGTTACAGCTTTCCCCTCAAGAAGCCTTTCTATAAGACTGTTCTTGTGGAATTTGCAAAGTGATACTTGGAAGCCCATAGAGGGCTATTTTTAAAATGGAAATATCCTAGGATAAAAACCGAAAAGAAGCTGTCTGAGAAACTGCTTTGTGTTGTGTTAGTTCATCTCACAGTGTTACAGCTTTCCCCTCAAGAAGCCCTTCACTAAGACTGTTCTTGTGAAATTTGCAAACTGATATTTGTAATCCCATAGAGGACTTTGGTGAAAAAGGAAATATCTTTCGTTAAAAACTGGAAAGAAGATTTCTGAGAAACTGCTTTGTGTTCTGTTAATTCATCTCAGAGAGTTACAGATTTCCCCTCAAGAGGCCGTTCACTAAGACTGTTCTTGTGGAATTTGCAAAGTGATATTTTGAAGCCCATAGTGGACTATGGTGAAAAAGGAAATATCTTCCGCTAAAAACTGGAAAGAACCTTTCTGAGAAACTGCTTTGTGTTCCGTTAATTAATCTCACAGAGTTACAGCTTTCCTATCATGAAGCCGATCACTAAGGCTGTTCTTTTGGAATATGCAAAGTGATATTTGGAAGCCCATAGAGGGCTACGGTGAAAAAGGAAATATCCTAAGACAAAAACTGAAAAGAAGCTTTCTGAGAAACTGCTTTGTGTTCTGTTAATTCATCTCACAGAGTTACATTTCCCTCTAAAAGCCTTTCGCTAAGGCTGTTGTCGAATTTGCAAAGTGATATTTGGAAGCCCATAGAGGGCTATGGTGAAAAAGGAAATATCTTCAGTTAAAAACTGGAAAGAAGCTTTCTGAGAAACTGCCATGTGTTCTGATAATAGACCTCACCCAGTTACAGCTTTCCCTTCAAGAAGCCTTTCGCTAAGACTGTTGTTGTGGGATTTGCAAAATGATATTTGGAAGCCCATAGAGCGCTATGGTGAAAAAGGAAATATCTTCTGTTACAAAGCGGAAGGAAGCTTTCTGAGAAACTCCTTTTTGTTCTGTTAATTCACCTCAAAGAGTTACAGCTTTCCACTCAATAATTCTTTCGCTAAGACTGTTCTTGTGGAATTTGCAAAGTGAGATTTGGAAGCCCATAGAGGTCTATGGTGAAAAAGGAAATATCGTAAGATAAAAACTGAAAAGAAGCTTTCTGAGAAATTGCTTTGTGTTCTGTTAATTCATCTCACATAGTTACAACATTTCCCTCTAAAAGCCTTTCGCTAAGACTGTTCTTGTGGAATTTGCAAAGTGATATTTGGAAGCCCATACTGGGTTATGTTGAAAAAGGAAATATCTTCGGTTAAAAACTGAAAAGAAGCTTTTTGAGAAACTTCTTTGTGTTCTGTTAATTCATCTCACAGAGTTACAACTTTCCCCTCAGGAAGCCTTTCGCTAAGACTGTTCTTGTGAAACTTGCAAAGTGATATTTGGAAGCCCATAGAGGGCTATGGTGAAAAAGGAAATATCCTCCGTTAGAAACTGGAAAGAAGCTATCTGAGAAACTGCTTTGTGTTCTGTTAATTCATCTCACAGAGTTACAGTTTTCCCCTCCAGAAGTCTTTCGCTTCCACAGTTCTTGTGGAATTTGCATAGTGATATTTGTAATCCCATGGAGGGCTATGGTGAAAATGGAAATACCTTCAATTAAAAAATGAAAAGAAGCTTTCCGAGAAACTGCTTTGTGTTCTGTTAATTCATCTCAAAGAATTACAGCTTTCCCCTCAAGAAGCCTTCTGCTAAGACTGTTTTTGAGGAATTCCCAAAGTGATATGTGGAAGCCCATAGAGGGCTATGGTGAAAATGGAAATATCCTAAGATACTTACCGAAGAGAAGCTGTCTGAAAAACTGCTTTGTGTTCTGTAAGTTCATCTCACAGAGCTACATCTTTTCCCTCAAGAAGCCGTTCATTAAGACTGTTTTGTGAAATTTGGAAAGTGATATTTGGAAACCCATAGAGGACTATGGTGAAAAAGGAAATATCTTCCGTTAAAAACTGGAAAGAAGCATTCTGAGAAAATGCCGCGTCTTCTGTTAATACGTCTCACTGAGTTACAGCTTTCCTCTCAAGAAGCCTTTCGCTAAGACTGTTCTTGTGGGATTTGCAATGTGATATTTGGAAGCCCATAGAGGACTATGGTGAGAAAGGAAATATCCTCCGTTAAAAACTGGAAAGAAGATTTGTGAGAAAATGCTTTGTGTTCTGTTAATTCATCTCACAGAGTTAGAGCTTTCCCCTCAAGAAGCCTTTCGATAAGACTGTTCTTGTGGAATTTGCAAAGTGATATTTGGAAGCCCATAGAGGTCTATGGTGAAAAAGGAGATATCCTCAGTTAAAAACTGGAAAGAAGCTTTCTGAGAAACTGCTTTGTGTTCAGTTAGTTCCTCTCACAGAGTTACAGCTTTCCCCTCAAGAAGGCTTTCGCTAAGACTGTTCATGTCGAATTTTCAAAGTGATAATTGGAATCCCATAGAGGGCTATGGTGAAAAAGGAAATATCCTAAGGTAAAAACTGAAAAGTAGGTTTCTGAGAAAATGTTTTGTGTTCTGTTAATTCATCTTACAGAGTTACAGCTTTACCCTCAAGAAGCCTTTCGCTAAGACTTTTCTTCTGGAATTTGCAAAGTGATATTTGGAAACCCTATAGCCCTATGGTGAAAATGGAAATATCCTAAGATAAAAAACGAAAAGAAGGTTTCTGAGAAACTTCTTTGAATTCTTTTAATTCATCTTACAGATTTACAGCTTTTATCTCCAGAATCCTTTCGCTAAGACTGTTCTTCTGGAATTTGCAAAATGTTTTTGGAAGCCCATAGAGGGCTATGCTGAAAAAGGAAATATGCTACGATAAAAACTGAAAAGAAGCTTTCTGAGAAACTGCTTTGTGTTCTGTTAATTCATCTCAGAGAGTTACAGCTTTCCCCTCAAGAAGTCTTTCACAAAGACTGTTCTTGTGTAATTTGCAAAGTGATATTTGGAAGACCATAGAGGGCTATGTTGAAAAAGGAAATAGAGTAAGATAAAATCCGAAAAGAAGCTTTCTGAGAAACTGCTTTGTGTTCTGTTAATTCATCTCAAAGTGTCACAGATTTCCCCTCGTGAGGCCGTTCACTAAGACTGTTCTTCTGAAATTTGGAAAGTGATATTTAGAATCTCATCGAGGGCAATGGTGAAAAAGGAAATATTTTCCGATAAAAACTGTAAAGAAGCTTTCTGATAAACTGCTTTGTGTTCTGTTAGTTCATCTCACAGAGTTACAGCTATCCCCTCAAGGAGCCGTTAACTAAGACTGTTTTGTGAAATTTGCAAAGTGATATTTGGAAGCCCATAGAGGGCTAAGGTGAAAAAGGAAATATCTTCCCCTAAAAACTGGAAAGAACCATTCTGAGAAAATGCGGTGTGTTCTGTTAGTACATATCACCGAGGTACAGCTTTCCTCTCAAGAAGCCTTTCGCTAAGACTGTTCTTGTGGGATTTCCAAAGTGATATTTGGAAGCCCATAGAGGGCTATAGTGAAAAAGGAAATATCTTCAGTTAAATACTGGAAAGAAGCTTTCTGAAAGACTGCTTTGTGTTCTGTTAATTCATCTCACAGAGTTACAGCTTCCCCCCTCAAGAAGCCTTTCGCTAAGACTGTTCTTGTGGAATTTGCAAAGTCATATTTGGAAGCCCATAGAGGACTATGGTGAAAAAGGAACTAACTTCCGTTAAAAACTGGAAAGAAGATTTGTGAGAAACTGCTTTGTGTTCTGTTAATTCAACTCACAGAGTTACAGATTTCCCCTTCAGAAGCCTTTCGCTAAGACTGTTCTTCTGGAATTTGCAAAGTGATATTTGGAAGCCCATGGAGGGCTACGGTGAAAAGGGAAATAACTTCCGTTAAAAACTGGAAAGAAGCTTTCTGAGAAACTGCCGTGTGTTCTGTTAATACATCTCACCGAGTTACAGCTTTCCCCTCAAGAAGCCTTTCTATAAGACTGTTCTTGTGGAATTTGCAAAGTGATACTTGGAAGCCCATAGGGGGCTATTTTTAAAATGGAAATATCCTAGGATAAAAACCGAAAAGAAGCTGTCTGAGAAACTGCTTTGTGTTGTGTTAGTTCATCTCACAGTGTTACAGCTTTCCCCTCAAGAAGCCCTTCACTAAGACTGTTCTTGTGAAATTTGCAAACTGATATTTGTAATCCCATAGAGGACTTTGGTGAAAAAGGAAATATCTTTCGTTAAAAACTGGAAAGAAGATTTCTGAGAAACTGCTTTGTGTTCTGTTAATTCATCTCAGAGAGTTACAGATTTCCCCTCAAGAGGCCGTTCACTAAGACTGTTCTTGTGGAATTTGCAAAGTGATATTTTGAAGCCCATAGTGGACTATGGTGAAAAAGGAAATATCTTCCGCTAAAAACTGGAAAGAACCTTTCTGAGAAACTGCTTTGTGTTCCGTTAATTAATCTCACAGAGTTACAGCTTTCCTATCATGAAGCCGATCACTAAGGCTGTTCTTTTGGAATATGCAAAGTGATATTTGGAAGCCCATAGAGGGCTACGGTGAAAAAGGAAATATCCTAAGACAAAAACTGAAAAGAAGCTTTCTGAGAAACTGCTTTGTGTTCTGTTAATTCATCTCACAGAGTTACATTTCCCTCTAAAAGCCTTTCGCTAAGGCTGTTGTCGAATTTGCAAAGTGATATTTGGAAGCCCATAGAGGGCTATGGTGAAAAAGGAAATATCTTCAGTTAAAAACTGGAAAGAAGCTTTCTGAGAAACTGCCATGTGTTCTGATAATAGACCTCACCCAGTTACAGCTTTCCCTTCAAGAAGCCTTTCGCTAAGACTGTTGTTGTGGGATTTGCAAAATGATATTTGGAAGCCCATAGAGCGCTATGGTGAAAAAGGAAATATCTCCTGTTACAAAGCGGAAGGAAGCTTTCTGAGAAACTCCATTTTGTTCTGTTAATTCACCTCAAAGAGTTACAGCTTTCCACTCAATAATTCTTTCGCTAAGACTGTTCTTGTGGAATTTGCAAAGTGAGATTTGGAAGCCCATAGAGGTCTATGGTGAAAAAGGAAATATCGTAAGATAAAAACTGAAAAGAAGCTTTCTGAGAAATTGCTTTGTGTTCTGTTAATTCATCTCACATAGTTACAACATTTCCCTCTAAAAGCCTTTCGCTAAGACTGTTCTTGTGGAATTTGCAAAGTGATATTTGGAAGCCCATACTGGGTTATGTTGAAAAAGGAAATATCTTCGGTTAAAAACTGAAAAGAAGCTTTTTGAGAAACTGCTTTGTGTTCTGTTAATTCATCTCACAGAGTTACAACTTTCCCCTCAGGAAGCCTTTCGCTAAGACTGTTCTTGTGAAACTTGCAAAGTGATATTTGGAAGCCCCTAGAGGGCTATGGTGAAAAAGGAAATATCCTCCGTTAGAAACTGTAAAGAAGCTATCTGAGAAACTGCTTTGTGTTCTGTTAATTCATCTCACAGAGTTACAGTTTTCCCCTCCAGAAGTCTTTCGCTTCCACAGTTCTTGTGGAATTTGCATAGTGATATTTGTAATCCCATGGAGGGCTATGGTGAAAATGGAAATACCTTCAATTAAAAAATGAAAAGAAGCTTTCCGAGAAACTGCTTTGTGTTCTGTTAATTCATCTCAAAGAATTACAGCTTTCCCCTCAAGAAGCCTTCTGCTAAGACTGTTTTTGAGGAATTCCCAAAGTGATATGTGGAAGCCCATAGAGGGCTATGGTGAAAATGGAAATATCCTAAGATACTTACCGAAGAGAAGCTGTCTGAAAAACTGCTTTGTGTTCTGTTAGTTCATCTCACAGAGCTACAGCTTTTCCCTCAAGAAGCCGTTCATTAAGACTGTTTTGTGAAATTTGGAAAGTGATATTTGGAAACCCATAGAGGACTATGGTGAAAAAGGAAATATCTTCCGTTAAAAACTGGAAAGAAGCAGTCTGAGAAAATGCCGTGTCTTCTGTTAATACGTCTCACTGAGTTACAGCTTTCCTCTCAAGAAGCCTTTCGCTAAGACTGTTCTTGTGGTATTTGCAATGTGATATTTGGAAGCCCATAGAGGACTATGGTGAGAAAGGAAATATCCTCCGTTAAAAACTGGAAAGAAGATTTGTGAGAAAATGCTTTGTGTTCTGTTAATTCATCTCACAGAGTTAGAGCTTTCCCCTCAAGAAGCCTTTCGATAAGACTGTTCTTGTGGAATTTGCAAAGTGATATTTGGAAGCCCATAGAGGTCTATGGTGAAAAAGGAAATATCCTCAGTTAAAAACTGGAAAGAAGCTTTCTGAGAAACTGCTTTGTGTTCAGTTAGTTCCTCTCACAGAGTTACAGCTTTCCCCTCAAGAAGGCTTTCGCTAAGACTGTTCATGTCGAATTTTCAAAGTGATAATTGGAATCCCATAGAGGGCTATGGTGAAAAAGGAAATATCCTAAGGTAAAAACTGAAAAGTAGGTTTCTGAGAAAATGTTTTGTGTTCTGTTAATTCATCTTACAGAGTTACAGCTTTACCCTCAAGAAGCCTTTCGCAAAGACTTTTCTTCTGGAATTTGCAAAGTGATATTTGGAAACCCTATAGCCCTATGGTGAAAATGGAAATATCCTAAGATAAAAAACGAAAAGAAGGTTTCTGAGAAACTTCTTTGAATTCTTTTAATTCATCTTACAGATTTACAGCTTTTATCTCCAGAATCCTTTCGCTAAGACTGTTCTTGTGGAATTTGCAAAATGTTTTTGGAAGCCCATAGAGGGCTATGCTGAAAAAGGAAATATGCTACGATAAAAACTGAAAAGAAGCTTTCTGAGAAACTGCTTTGTGTTCTGTTAATTCATCTCAGAGAGTTACAGCTTTCCCCTCAAGAAGTCTTTCACAAAGACTGTTCTTGTGTAATTTGCAAAGTGATATTTGGAAGACCATAGAGGGCTATGTTGAAAAAGGAAATATAGTAAGATAAAATCCGAAAAGAAGCTTTCTGAGAAACTGCTTTGTGTTCTGTTAATTCATCTCAAAGTGTCACAGATTTCCCCTCATGAGGCCGTTCACTAAGACTGTTCTTCTGAAATTTGGAAAGTGATATTTAGAATCTCATCGAGGGCAATGGTGAAAAAGGAAATATTTTCCGATAAAAACTGTAAAGAAGCTTTCTGATAAACTGCTTTGTGTTCTGTTAGTTCATCTCACAGAGTTACAGCTTTCCCCTCAAGGAGCCGTTAACTAAGACTGTTTTGTGAAATTTGCAAAGTGATATTTGGAAGCCCATAGAGGGCTAAGGTGAAAAAGGAAATATCTTCCGCTAAAAACTGGAAAGAACCATTCTGAGAAAATGCGGTGTGTTCTGTTAGTACATATCACCGAGGTACAGCTTTCCTCTCAAGAAGCCTTTCGCTAAGACTGTTCTTGTGGGATTTCCAAAGTGATATTTGGAAGCCCATAGAGGGCTATAGTGAAAAAGGAAATATCTTCAGTTAAATACTGGAAAGAAGCTTTCTGAAAGACTGCTTTGTGTTCTGTTAATTCATCTCACAGAGTTACAGCTTCCCCCCTCAAGAAGCCTTTCGCTAAGACTGTTCTTGTGGAATTTGCAAAGTCATATTTGGAAGCCCATAGAGGACTATGGTGAAAAAGGAACTAACTTCCGTTAAAAACTGGAAAGAAGATTTGTGAGAAACTGCTTTGTGTTCTGTTAATTCAACTCACAGAGTTACAGATTTCCCCTTCAGAAGCCTTTCGCTAAGACTGTTCTTCTGGAATTTGCAAAGTGATATTTGGAAGCCCATGGAGGGCTACGGTGAAAAGGGAAATAACTTCCGTTAAAAACTGGAAAGAAGCTTTCTGAGAAACTGCCGTGTGTTCTGTTAATACATCTCACCGAGTTACAGCTTTCCCCTCAAGAAGCCTTTCTATAAGACTGTTCTTGTGGAATTTGCAAAGTGATACTTGGAAGCCCATAGAGGGCTATTTTTAAAATGGAAATATCCTAGGATAAAAACCGAAAAGAAGCTGTCTGAGAAACTGCTTTGTGTTGTGTTAGTTCATCTCACAGTGTTACAGATTTCCCCTCAAGAAGCCCTTCACTAAGACTGTTCTTGTGAAATTTGCAAACTGATATTTGTAATCCCATAGAGGACTTTGGTGAAAAAGGAAATATCTTTCGTTAAAAACTGGAAAGAAGATTTCTGAGAAACTGCTTTGTGTTCTGTTAATTCATCTCAGAGAGTTACAGATTTCCCCTCAAGAGGCCGTTCACTAAGACTGTTCTTGTGGAATTTGCAAAGTGATATTTTGAAGCCCATAGTGGACTATGGTGAAAAAGGAAATATCTTCCGCTAAAAACTGGAAAGAACCTTTCTGAGAAACTGCTTTGTGTTCCGTTAATTAATCTCACAGAGTTACAGCTTTCCTATCATGAAGCCGATCACTAAGGCTGTTCTTTTGGAATATGCAAAGTGATATTTGGAAGCCCATAGAGGGCTACGGTGAAAAAGGAAATATCCTAAGACAAAAACTGAAAAGAAGCTTTCTGAGAAACTGCTTTGTGTTCTGTTAATTCATCTCACAGAGTTACATTTCCCTCTAAAAGCCTTTCGCTAAGGCTGTTGTCGAATTTGCAAAGTGATATTTGGAAGCCCATAGAGGGCTATGGTGAAAAAGGAAATATCTTCAGTTAAAAACTGGAAAGAAGCTTTCTGAGAAACTGCCATGTGTTCTGATAATAGACCTCACCCAGTTACAGCTTTCCCTTCAAGAAGCCTTTCGCTAAGACTGTTGTTGTGGGATTTGCAAAATGATATTTGGAAGCCCATAGAGCGCTATGGTGAAAAAGGAAATATCTCCTGTTACAAAGCGGAAGGAAGCTTTCTGAGAAACTCCTTTTTGTTCTGTTAATTCACCTCAAAGAGTTACAGCTTTCCACTCAATAATTCTTTCGCTAAGACTGTTCTTGTGGAATTTGCAAAGTGAGATTTGGAAGCCCATAGAGGTCTATGGTGAAAAAGGAAATATCGTAAGATAAAAACTGAAAAGAAGCTTTCTGAGAAATTGCCTTGTGTTCTGTTAATTCATCTCACATAGTTACAACATTTCCCTCTAAAAGCCTTTCGCTAAGACTGTTCTTGTGGAATTTGCAAAGTGATATTTGGAAGCCCATACTGGGTTATGTTGAAAAAGGAAATATCTTCGGTTAAAAACTGAAAAGAAGCTTTTTGAGAAACTTCTTTGTGTTCTGTTAATTCATCTCACAGAGTTACAACTTTCCCCTCAGGAAGCCTTTCGCTAAGACTGTTCTTGTGAAACTTGCAAAGTGATATTTGGAAGCCCATAGAGGGCTATGGCTTAAAAGGAAATATCCTCCGTTAGAAACTGGAAAGAAGCTATCTGAGAAACTGCTTTGTGTTCTGTTAATTCATCTCACAGAGTTACAGTTTTCCCCTCCAGAAGTCTTTCGCTTCCACAGTTCTTGTGGAATTTGCATAGTGATATTTGTAATCCCATGGAGGGCTATGGTGAAAATGGAAATACCTTCAATTAAAAAATGAAAAGAAGCTTTCCGAGAAACTGCTTTGTGTTCTGTTAATTCATCTCAAAGAATTACAGCTTTCCCCTCAAGAAGCCTTCTGCTAAGACTGTTTTTGAGGAATTCCCAAAGTGATATGTGGAAGCCCATAGAGGGCTATGGTGAAAATGGAAATATCCTAAGATACTTACCGAAGAGAAGCTGTCTGAAAAACTGCTTTGTGTTCTGTTAGTTCATCTCACAGAGCTACAGCTTTTCCCTCAAGAAGCCGTTCATTAAGACTGTTTTGTGAAATTTGGAAAGTGATATTTGAAAACCCATAGAGGACTATGGTGAAAAAGGAAATATCTTCCGTTAAAAACTGGAAAGAAGCATTCTGAGAAAATGCCGTGTCTTCTGTTAACACGTCTCACTGAGTTACAGCTTTCCTCTCAAGAAGCCTTTCGCTAAGACTGTTCTTGTGGGATTTGCAATGTGATATTTGGAAGCCCATAGAGGACTATGGTGAGAAAGGAAATATCCTCCGTTAAAAACTGGAAAGAAGATTTGTGAGAAAATGCTTTGTGTTCTGTTAATTCATCTCACAGAGTTAGAGCTTTCCCCTCAAGAAGCCTTTCTCTAAGACTGTTCTTGTGGAATTTGCAAAGTGATATTTGGAAGCCCATAGAGGTCTATGGTGAAAAAGGAGATATCCTCAGTTAAAAACTGGAAAGAAGCTTTCTGAGAAACTGCTTTGTGTTCAGTTAGTTCCTCTCACAGAGTTACAGCTTTCCCCTCAAGAAGGCTTTCGCTAAGACTGTTCATGTCGAATTTTCAAAGTGATAATTGGAATCCCATAGAGGGCTATGGTGAAAAAGGAAATATCCTAAGGTAAAAACTGAAAAGTAGGTTTCTGAGAAAATGTTTTGTGTTCTGTTAATTCATCTTACAGAGTTACAGCTTTACCCTCAAGAAGCCTTTCACTAAGACTTTTCTTCTGGAATTTGCAAAGTGATATTTGGAAACCCTATAGCCCTATGGTGAAAATGGAAATATCCTAAGATAAAAAACGAAAAGAAGGTTTCTGAGAAACTTCTTTGAATTCTTTTAATTCATCTTACAGATTTACAGCTTTTATCTCCAGAATCCTTTCGCTAAGACTGTTCTTCTGGAATTTGCAAAATGTTTTTGGAAGCCCATAGAGGGCTATGCTGAAAAAGGAAATATGCTACGATAAAAACTGAAAAGAAGCTTTCTGAGAAACTGCTTTGTGTTCTGTTAATTCATCTCAGAGAGTTACAGCTTTCCCCTCAAGAAGTCTTTCACAAAGACTGTTCTTGTGTAATTTGCAAAGTGATATTTGGAAGACCATAGAGGGCTATGTTGAAAAAGGAAATATAGTAAGATAAAATCCGAAAAGAAGCTTTCTGAGAAACTGCTTTGTGTTCTGTTAATTCATCTCAAAGTGTCACAGATTTCCCCTCGTGAGGCCGTTCACTAAGACTGTTCTTCTGAAATTTGGAAAGTGATATTTAGAATCTCATCGAGGGCAATGGTGAAAAAGGAAATATTTTCCGATAAAAACTGTAAAGAAGCTTTCTGATAAACTGCTTTGTGTTCTGTTAGTTCATCTCACAGAGTTACAGCTTTCCCCTCAAGGAGCCGTTAACTAAGACTGTTTTGTGAAATTTGCAAAGTGATATTTGGAAGCCCATAGAGGGCTAAGGTGAAAAAGGAAATATCTTCCGCTAAAAACTGGAAAGAACCATTCTGAGAAAATGCGGTGTGTTCTGTTAGTACATATCACCGAGGTACAGCTTTCCTCTCAAGAAGCCTTTCGCTAAGACTGTTCTTGTGGGATTTCCAAAGTGATATTTGGAAGCCCATAGAGGGCTATAGTGAAAAAGGAAATATCTTCAGTTAAATACTGGAAAGAAGCTTTCTGAAAGACTGCTTTGTGTTCTGTTAATTCATCTCACAGAGTTACAGCTTCCCCCCTCAAGAAGCCTTTCGCTAAGACTGTTCTTGTGGAATTTGCAAAGTCATATTTGGAAGCCCATAGAGGACTATGGTGAAAAAGGAACTAACTTCCGTTAAAAACTGGAAAGAAGATTTGTGAGAAACTGCTTTGTGTTCTGTTAATTCAACTCACAGAGTTACAGATTTCCCCTTCAGAAGCCTTTCGCTAAGACTGTTCTTCTGGAATTTGCAAAGTGATATTTGGAAGCCCATGGAGGGCTACGGTGAAAAGGGAAATAACTTCCGTTAAAAACTGGAAAGAAGCTTTCTGAGAAACTGCCGTGTGTTCTGTTAATACATCTCACCGAGTTACAGCTTTCCCCTCAAGAAGCCTTTCTATAAGACTGTTCTTGTGGAATTTGCAAAGTGATACTTGGAAGCCCATAGAGGGCTATTTTTAAAATGGAAATATCCTAGGATAAAAACCGAAAAGAAGCTGTCTGAGAAACTGCTTTGTGTTGTGTTAGTTCATCTCACAGTGTTACAGCTTTCCCCTCAAGAAGCCCTTCACTAAGACTGTTCTTGTGAAATTTGCAAACTGATATTTGTAATCCCATAGAGGACTTTGGTGAAAAAGGAAATATCTTTCGTTAAAAACTGGAAAGAAGATTTCTGAGAAACTGCTTTGTGTTCTGTTAATTCATCTCAGAGAGTTACAGATTTCCCCTCAAGAGGCCGTTCACTAAGACTGTTCTTGTGGAATTTGCAAAGTGATATTTTGAAGCCCATAGTGGACTATGGTGAAAAAGGAAATATCTTCCGCTAAAAACTGGAAAGAACCTTTCTGAGAAACTGCTTTGTGTTCCGTTAATTAATCTCACAGAGTTACAGCTTTCCTATCATGAAGCCGATCACTAAGGCTGTTCTTTTGGAATATGCAAAGTGATATTTGGAAGCCCATAGAGGGCTACGGTGAAAAAGGAAATATCCTAAGACAAAAACTGAAAAGAAGCTTTCTGAGAAACTGCTTTGTGTTCTGTTAATTCATCTCACAGAGTTACATTTCCCTCTAAAAGCCTTTCGCTAAGGCTGTTGTCGAATTTGCAAAGTGATATTTGGAAGCCCATAGAGGGCTATGGTGAAAAAGGAAATATCTTCAGTTAAAAACTGGAAAGAAGCTTTCTGAGAAACTGCCATGTGTTCTGATAATAGACCTCACCCAGTTACAGCTTTCCCTTCAAGAAGCCTTTCGCTAAGACTGTTGTTGTGGGATTTGCAAAATGATATTTGGAAGCCCATAGAGCGCTATGGTGAAAAAGGAAATATCTCCTGTTACAAAGCGGAAGGAAGCTTTCTGAGAAACTCCTTTTTGTTCTGTTAATTCACCTCAAAGAGTTACAGCTTTCCACTCAATAATTCTTTCGCTAAGACTGTTCTTGTGGAATTTGCAAAGTGAGATTTGGAAGCCCATAGAGGTCTATGGTGAAAAAGGAAATATCGTAAGATAAAAACTGAAAAGAAGCTTTCTGAGAAATTGCCTTGTGTTCTGTTAATTCATCTCACATAGTTACAACATTTCCCTCTAAAAGCCTTTCGCTAAGACTGTTCTTGTGGAATTTGCAAAGTGATATTTGGAAGCCCATACTGGGTTATGTTGAAAAAGGAAATATCTTCGGTTAAAAACTGAAAAGAAGCTTTTTGAGAAACTGCTTTGTGTTCTGTTAATTCATCTCACAGAGTTACAACTTTCCCCTCAGGAAGCCTTTCGCTAAGACTGTTCTTGTGAAACTTGCAAAGTGATATTTGGAAGCCCATAGAGGGCTATGGCTTAAAAGGAAATATCCTCCGTTAGAAACTGGAAAGAAGCTATCTGAGAAACTGCTTTGTGTTCTGTTAATTCATCTCACAGAGTTACAGTTTTCCCCTCCAGAAGTCTTTCGCTTCCACAGTTCTTGTGGAATTTGCATAGTGATATTTGTAATCCCATGGAGGGCTATGGTGAAAATGGAAATACCTTCAATTAAAAAATGAAAAGAAGCTTTCCGAGAAACTGCTTTGTGTTCTGTTAATTCATCTCAAAGAATTACAGCTTTCCCCTCAAGAAGCCTTCTGCTAAGACTGTTTTTGAGGAATTCCCAAAGTGATATGTGGAAGCCCATAGAGGGCTATGGTGAAAATGGAAATATCCTAAGATACTTACCGAAGAGAAGCTGTCTGAAAAACTGCTTTGTGTTCTGTTAGTTCATCTCACAGAGCTACAGCTTTTCCCTCAAGAAGCCGTTCATTAAGACTGTTTTGTGAAATTTGGAAAGTGATATTTGAAAACCCATAGAGGACTATGGTGAAAAAGGAAATATCTTCCGTTAAAAACTGGAAAGAAGCATTCTGAGAAAATGCCGTGTCTTCTGTTAACACATCTCACTGAGTTACAGCTTTCCTCTCAAGAAGCCTTTCGCTAAGACTGTTCTTGTGGGATTTGCAATGTGATATTTGGAAGCCCATAGAGGACTATGGTGAGAAAGGAAATATCCTCCGTTAAAAACTGGAAAGAAGATTTGTGAGAAAATGCTTTGTGTTCTGTTAATTCATCTCACAGAGTTAGAGCTTTCCCCTCAAGAAGCCTTTCGATAAGACTGTTCTTGTGGAATTTGCAAAGTGATATTTGGAAGCCCATAGAGGTCTATGGTGAAAAAGGAAATATCCTCAGTTAAAAACTGGAAAGAAGCTTTCTGAGAAACTGCTTTGTGTTCAGTTAGTTCCTCTCACAGAGTTACAGCTTTCCCCTCAAGAAGGCTTTCGCTAAGACTGTTCATGTCGAATTTTCAAAGTGATAATTGGAATCCCATAGAGGGCTATGGTGAAAAAGGAAATATCCTAAGGTAAAAACTGAAAAGTAGGTTTCTGAGAAAATGTTTTGTGTTCTGTTAATTCATCTTACAGAGTTACAGCTTTACCCTCAAGAAGCCTTTCGCTAAGACTTTTCTTCTGGAATTTGCAAAGTGATATTTGGAAACCCTATAGCCCTATGGTGAAAATGGAAATATCCTAAGATAAAAAACGAAAAGAAGGTTTCTGAGAAACTTCTTTGAATTCTTTTAATTCATCTTACAGATTTACAGCTTTTATCTCCAGAATCCTTTCGCTAAGACTGTTCTTGTGGAATTTGCAAAATGTTTTTGGAAGCCCATAGAGGGCTATGCTGAAAAAGGAAATATGCTACGATAAAAACTGAAAAGAAGCTTTCTGAGAAACTGCTTTGTGTTCTGTTAATTCATCTCAGAGAGTTACAGCTTTCCCCTCAAGAAGTCTTTCACAAAGACTGTTCTTGTGTAATTTGCAAAGTGATATTTGGAAGACCATAGAGGGCTATGTTGAAAAAGGAAATATAGTAAGATAAAATCCGAAAAGAAGCTTTCTGAGAAACTGCTTTGTGTTCTGTTAATTCATCTCAAAGTGTCACAGATTTCCCCTCATGAGGCCGTTCACTAAGACTGTTCTTCTGAAATTTGGAAAGTGATATTTAGAATCTCATCGAGGGCAATGGTGAAAAAGGAAATATTTTCCGATAAAAACTGTAAAGAAGCTTTCTGATAAACTGCTTTGTGTTCTGTTAGTTCATCTCACAGAGTTACAGCTTTCCCCTCAAGGAGCCGTTAACTAAGACTGTTTTGTGAAATTTGCAAAGTGATATTTGGAAGCCCATAGAGGGCTAAGGTGAAAAAGGAAATATCTTCCGCTAAAAACTGGAAAGAACCATTCTGAGAAAATGCGGTGTGTTCTGTTAGTACATATCACCGAGGTACAGCTTTCCTCTCAAGAAGCCTTTCGCTAAGACTGTTCTTGTGGGATTTCCAAAGTGATATTTGGAAGCCCATAGAGGGCTATAGTGAAAAAGGAAATATCTTCAGTTAAATACTGGAAAGAAGCTTTCTGAAAGACTGCTTTGTGTTCTGTTAATTCATCTCACAGAGTTACAGCTTCCCCCCTCAAGAAGCCTTTCGCTAAGACTGTTCTTGTGGAATTTGCAAAGTCATATTTGGAAGCCCATAGAGGACTATGGTGAAAAAGGAACTAACTTCCGTTAAAAACTGGAAAGAAGATTTGTGAGAAACTGCTTTGTGTTCTGTTAATTCAACTCACAGAGTTACAGATTTCCCCTTCAGAAGCCTTTCGCTAAGACTGTTCTTCTGGAATTTGCAAAGTGATATTTGGAAGCCCATGGAGGGCTACGGTGAAAAGGGAAATAACTTCCGTTAAAAACTGGAAAGAAGCTTTCTGAGAAACTGCCGTGTGTTCTGTTAATACATCTCACCGAGTTACAGCTTTCCCCTCAAGAAGCCTTTCTATAAGACTGTTCTTGTGGAATTTGCAAAGTGATACTTGGAAGCCCATAGAGGGCTATTTTTAAAATGGAAATATCCTAGGATAAAAACCGAAAAGAAGCTGTCTGAGAAACTGCTTTGTGTTGTGTTAGTTCATCTCACAGTGTTACAGCTTTCCCCTCAAGAAGCCCTTCACTAAGACTGTTCTTGTGAAATTTGCAAACTGATATTTGTAATCCCATAGAGGACTTTGGTGAAAAAGGAAATATCTTTCGTTAAAAACTGGAAAGAAGATTTCTGAGAAACTGCTTTGTGTTCTGTTAATTCATCTCAGAGAGTTACAGATTTCCCCTCAAGAGGCCGTTCACTAAGACTGTTCTTGTGGAATTTGCAAAGTGATATTTTGAAGCCCATAGTGGACTATGGTGAAAAAGGAAATATCTTCCGCTAAAAACTGGAAAGAACCTTTCTGAGAAACTGCTTTGTGTTCCGTTAATTAATCTCACAGAGTTACAGCTTTCCTATCATGAAGCCGATCACTAAGGCTGTTCTTTTGGAATATGCAAAGTGATATTTGGAAGCCCATAGAGGGCTACGGTGAAAAAGGAAATATCCTAAGACAAAAACTGAAAAGAAGCTTTCTGAGAAACTGCTTTGTGTTCTGTTAATTCATCTCACAGAGTTACATTTCCCTCTAAAAGCCTTTCGCTAAGGCTGTTGTCGAATTTGCAAAGTGATATTTGGAAGCCCATAGAGGGCTATGGTGAAAAAGGAAATATCTTCAGTTAAAAACTGGAAAGAAGCTTTCTGAGAAACTGCCATGTGTTCTGATAATAGACCTCACCCAGTTACAGCTTTCCCTTCAAGAAGCCTTTCGCTAAGACTGTTGTTGTGGGATTTGCAAAATGATATTTGGAAGCCCATAGAGCGCTATGGTGAAAAAGGAAATATCTCCTGTTACAAAGCGGAAGGAAGCTTTCTGAGAAACTCCTTTTTGTTCTGTTAATTCACCTCAAAGAGTTACAGCTTTCCACTCAATAATTCTTTCGCTAAGACTGTTCTTGTGGAATTTGCAAAGTGAGATTTGGAAGCCCATAGAGGTCTATGGTGAAAAAGGAAATATCGTAAGATAAAAACTGAAAAGAAGCTTTCTGAGAAATTGCCTTGTGTTCTGTTAATTCATCTCACATAGTTACAACATTTCCCTCTAAAAGCCTTTCGCTAAGACTGTTCTTGTGGAATTTGCAAAGTGATATTTGGAAGCCCATACTGGGTTATGTTGAAAAAGGAAATATCTTCGGTTAAAAACTGAAAAGAAGCTTTTTGAGAAACTGCTTTGTGTTCTGTTAATTCATCTCACAGAGTTACAACTTTCCCCTCAGGAAGCCTTTCGCTAAGACTGTTCTTGTGAAACTTGCAAAGTGATATTTGGAAGCCCATAGAGGGCTATGGCTTAAAAGGAAATATCCTCCGTTAGAAACTGGAAAGAAGCTATCTGAGAAACTGCTTTGTGTTCTGTTAATTCATCTCACAGAGTTACAGTTTTCCCCTCCAGAAGTCTTTCGCTTCCACAGTTCTTGTGGAATTTGCATAGTGATATTTGTAATCCCATGGAGGGCTATGGTGAAAATGGAAATACCTTCAATTAAAAAATGAAAAGAAGCTTTCCGAGAAACTGCTTTGTGTTCTGTTAATTCATCTCAAAGAATTACAGCTTTCCCCTCAAGAAGCCTTCTGCTAAGACTGTTTTTGAGGAATTCCCAAAGTGATATGTGGAAGCCCATAGAGGGCTATGGTGAAAATGGAAATATCCTAAGATACTTACCGAAGAGAAGCTGTCTGAAAAACTGCTTTGTGTTCTGTTAGTTCATCTCACAGAGCTACAGCTTTTCCCTCAAGAAGCCGTTCATTAAGACTGTTTTGTGAAATTTGGAAAGTGATATTTGAAAACCCATAGAGGACTATGGTGAAAAAGGAAATATCTTCCGTTAAAAACTGGAAAGAAGCATTCTGAGAAAATGCCGTGTCTTCTGTTAACACGTCTCACTGAGTTACAGCTTTCCTCTCAAGAAGCCTTTCGCTAAGACTGTTCTTGTGGGATTTGCAATGTGATATTTGGAAGCCCATAGAGGACTATGGTGAGAAAGGAAATATCCTCCGTTAAAAACTGGAAAGAAGATTTGTGAGAAAATGCTTTGTGTTCTGTTAATTCATCTCACAGAGTTAGAGCTTTCCCCTCAAGAAGCCTTTCGATAAGACTGTTCTTGTGGAATTTGCAAAGTGATATTTGGAAGCCCATAGAGGTCTATGGTGAAAAAGGAAATATCCTCAGTTAAAAACTGGAAAGAAGCTTTCTGAGAAACTGCTTTGTGTTCAGTTAGTTCCTCTCACAGAGTTACAGCTTTCCCCTCAAGAAGGCTTTCGCTAAGACTGTTCATGTCGAATTTTCAAAGTGATAATTGGAATCCCATAGAGGGCTATGGTGAAAAAGGAAATATCCTAAGGTAAAAACTGAAAAGTAGGTTTCTGAGAAAATGTTTTGTGTTCTGTTAATTCATCTTACAGAGTTACAGCTTTACCCTCAAGAAGCCTTTCGCTAAGACTTTTCTTCTGGAATTTGCAAAGTGATATTTGGAAACCCTATAGCCCTATGGTGAAAATGGAAATATCCTAAGATAAAAAACGAAAAGAAGGTTTCTGAGAAACTTCTTTGAATTCTTTTAATTCATCTTACAGATTTACAGCTTTTATCTCCAGAATCCTTTCGCTAAGACTGTTCTTGTGGAATTTGCAAAATGTTTTTGGAAGCCCATAGAGGGCTATGCTGAAAAAGGAAATATGCTACGATAAAAACTGAAAAGAAGCTTTCTGAGAAACTGCTTTGTGTTCTGTTAATTCATCTCAGAGAGTTACAGCTTTCCCCTCAAGAAGTCTTTCACAAAGACTGTTCTTGTGTAATTTGCAAAGTGATATTTGGAAGACCATAGAGGGCTATGTTGAAAAAGGAAATATAGTAAGATAAAATCCGAAAAGAAGCTTTCTGAGAAACTGCTTTGTGTTCTGTTAATTCATCTCAAAGTGTCACAGATTTCCCCTCATGAGGCCGTTCACTAAGACTGTTCTTCTGAAATTTGGAAAGTGATATTTAGAATCTCATCGAGGGCAATGGTGAAAAAGGAAATATTTTCCGATAAAAACTGTAAAGAAGCTTTCTGATAAACTGCTTTGTGTTCTGTTAGTTCATCTCACAGAGTTACAGCTTTCCCCTCAAGGAGCCGTTAACTAAGACTGTTTTGTGAAATTTGCAAAGTGATATTTGGAAGCCCATAGAGGGCTAAGGTGAAAAAGGAAATATCTTCCGCTAAAAACTGGAAAGAACCATTCTGAGAAAATGCGGTGTGTTCTGTTAGTACATATCACCGAGGTACAGCTTTCCTCTCAAGAAGCCTTTCGCTAAGACTGTTCTTGTGGGATTTCCAAAGTGATATTTGGAAGCCCATAGAGGGCTATAGTGAAAAAGGAAATATCTTCAGTTAAATACTGGAAAGAAGCTTTCTGAAAGACTGCTTTGTGTTCTGTTAATTCATCTCACAGAGTTACAGCTTCCCCCCTCAAGAAGCCTTTCGCTAAGACTGTTCTTGTGGAATTTGCAAAGTCATATTTGGAAGCCCATAGAGGACTATGGTGAAAAAGGAACTAACTTCCGTTAAAAACTGGAAAGAAGATTTGTGAGAAACTGCTTTGTGTTCTGTTAATTCAACTCACAGAGTTACAGATTTCCCCTTCAGAAGCCTTTCGCTAAGACTGTTCTTCTGGAATTTGCAAAGTGATATTTGGAAGCCCATGGAGGGCTACGGTGAAAAGGGAAATAACTTCCGTTAAAAACTGGAAAGAAGCTTTCTGAGAAACTGCCGTGTGTTCTGTTAATACATCTCACCGAGTTACAGCTTTCCCCTCAAGAAGCCTTTCTATAAGACTGTTCTTGTGGAATTTGCAAAGTGATACTTGGAAGCCCATAGAGGGCTATTTTTAAAATGGAAATATCCTAGGATAAAAACCGAAAAGAAGCTGTCTGAGAAACTGCTTTGTGTTGTGTTAGTTCATCTCACAGTGTTACAGCTTTCCCCTCAAGAAGCCCTTCACTAAGACTGTTCTTGTGAAATTTGCAAACTGATATTTGTAATCCCATAGAGGACTTTGGTGAAAAAGGAAATATCTTTCGTTAAAAACTGGAAAGAAGATTTCTGAGAAACTGCTTTGTGTTCTGTTAATTCATCTCAGAGAGTTACAGATTTCCCCTCAAGAGGCCGTTCACTAAGACTGTTCTTGTGGAATTTGCAAAGTGATATTTTGAAGCCCATAGTGGACTATGGTGAAAAAGGAAATATCTTCCGCTAAAAACTGGAAAGAACCTTTCTGAGAAACTGCTTTGTGTTCCGTTAATTAATCTCACAGAGTTACAGCTTTCCTATCATGAAGCCGATCACTAAGGCTGTTCTTTTGGAATATGCAAAGTGATATTTGGAAGCCCATAGAGGGCTACGGTGAAAAAGGAAATATCCTAAGACAAAAACTGAAAAGAAGCTTTCTGAGAAACTGCTTTGTGTTCTGTTAATTCATCTCACAGAGTTACATTTCCCTCTAAAAGCCTTTCGCTAAGGCTGTTGTCGAATTTGCAAAGTGATATTTGGAAGCCCATAGAGGGCTATGGTGAAAAAGGAAATATCTTCAGTTAAAAACTGGAAAGAAGCTTTCTGAGAAACTGCCATGTGTTCTGATAATAGACCTCACCCAGTTACAGCTTTCCCTTCAAGAAGCCTTTCGCTAAGACTGTTGTTGTGGGATTTGCAAAATGATATTTGGAAGCCCATAGAGCGCTATGGTGAAAAAGGAAATATCTCCTGTTACAAAGCGGAAGGAAGCTTTCTGAGAAACTCCTTTTTGTTCTGTTAATTCACCTCAAAGAGTTACAGCTTTCCACTCAATAATTCTTTCGCTAAGACTGTTCTTGTGGAATTTGCAAAGTGAGATTTGGAAGCCCATAGAGGTCTATGGTGAAAAAGGAAATATCGTAAGATAAAAACTGAAAAGAAGCTTTCTGAGAAATTGCCTTGTGTTCTGTTAATTCATCTCACATAGTTACAACATTTCCCTCTAAAAGCCTTTCGCTAAGACTGTTCTTGTGGAATTTGCAAAGTGATATTTGGAAGCCCATACTGGGTTATGTTGAAAAAGGAAATATCTTCGGTTAAAAACTGAAAAGAAGCTTTTTGAGAAACTGCTTTGTGTTCTGTTAATTCATCTCACAGAGTTACAACTTTCCCCTCAGGAAGCCTTTCGCTAAGACTGTTCTTGTGAAACTTGCAAAGTGATATTTGGAAGCCCATAGAGGTCTATGGCTTAAAAGGAAATAACCTCCGTTAGAAACTGGAAAGAAGCTATCTGAGAAACTGCTTTGTGTTCTGTTAATTCATCTCACAGAGTTACAGTTTTCCCCTCCAGAAGTCTTTCGCTTCCACAGTTCTTGTGGAATTTGCATAGTGATATTTGTAATCCCATGGAGGGCTATGGTGAAAATGGAAATACCTTCAATTAAAAAATGAAAAGAAGCTTTCCGAGAAACTGCTTTGTGTTCTGTTAATTCATCTCAAAGAATTACAGCTTTCCCCTCAAGAAGCCTTCTGCTAAGACTGTTTTTGAGGAATTCCCAAAGTGATATGTGGAAGCCCATAGAGGGCTATGGTGAAAATGGAAATATCCTAAGATACTTACCGAAGAGAAGCTGTCTGAAAAACTGCTTTGTGTTCTGTTAGTTCATCTCACAGAGCTACAGCTTTTCCCTCAAGAAGCCGTTCATTAAGACTGTTTTGTGAAATTTGGAAAGTGATATTTGAAAACCCATAGAGGACTATGGTGAAAAAGGAAATATCTTCCGTTAAAAACTGGAAAGAAGCATTCTGAGAAAATGCCGTGTCTTCTGTTAACACATCTCACTGAGTTACAGCTTTCCTCTCAAGAAGCCTTTCGCTAAGACTGTTCTTGTGGGATTTGCAATGTGATATTTGGAAGCCCATAGAGGACTATGGTGAGAAAGGAAATATCCTCCGTTAAAAACTGGAAAGAAGATTTGTGAGAAAATGCTTTGTGTTCTGTTAATTCATCTCACAGAGTTAGAGCTTTCCCCTCAAGAAGCCTTTCGATAAGACTGTTCTTGTGGAATTTGCAAAGTGATATTTGGAAGCCCATAGAGGTCTATGGTGAAAAAGGAAATATCCTCAGTTAAAAACTGGAAAGAAGCTTTCTGAGAAACTGCTTTGTGTTCAGTTAGTTCCTCTCACAGAGTTACAGCTTTCCCCTCAAGAAGGCTTTCGCTAAGACTGTTCATGTCGAATTTTCAAAGTGATAATTGGAATCCCATAGAGGGCTATGGTGAAAAAGGAAATATCCTAAGGTAAAAACTGAAAAGTAGGTTTCTGAGAAAATGTTTTGTGTTCTGTTAATTCATCTTACAGAGTTACAGCTTTACCCTCAAGAAGCCTTTCGCTAAGACTTTTCTTCTGGAATTTGCAAAGTGATATTTGGAAACCCTATAGCCCTATGGTGAAAATGGAAATATCCTAAGATAAAAAACGAAAAGAAGGTTTCTGAGAAACTTCTTTGAATTCTTTTAATTCATCTTACAGATTTACAGCTTTTATCTCCAGAATCCTTTCGCTAAGACTGTTCTTGTGGAATTTGCAAAATGTTTTTGGAAGCCCATAGAGGGCTATGCTGAAAAAGGAAATATGCTACGATAAAAACTGAAAAGAAGCTTTCTGAGAAACTGCTTTGTGTTCTGTTAATTCATCTCAGAGAGTTACAGCTTTCCCCTCAAGAAGTCTTTCACAAAGACTGTTCTTGTGTAATTTGCAAAGTGATATTTGGAAGACCATAGAGGGCTATGTTGAAAAAGGAAATATAGTAAGATAAAATCCGAAAAGAAGCTTTCTGAGAAACTGCTTTGTGTTCTGTTAATTCATCTCAAAGTGTCACAGATTTCCCCTCATGAGGCCGTTCACTAAGACTGTTCTTCTGAAATTTGGAAAGTGATATTTAGAATCTCATCGAGGGCAATGGTGAAAAAGGAAATATTTTCCGATAAAAACTGTAAAGAAGCTTTCTGATAAACTGCTTTGTGTTCTGTTAGTTCATCTCACAGAGTTACAGCTTTCCCCTCAAGGAGCCGTTAACTAAGACTGTTTTGTGAAATTTGCAAAGTGATATTTGGAAGCCCATAGAGGGCTAAGGTGAAAAAGGAAATATCTTCCGCTAAAAACTGGAAAGAACCATTCTGAGAAAATGCGGTGTGTTCTGTTAGTACATATCACCGAGGTACAGCTTTCCTCTCAAGAAGCCTTTCGCTAAGACTGTTCTTGTGGGATTTCCAAAGTGATATTTGGAAGCCCATAGAGGGCTATAGTGAAAAAGGAAATATCTTCAGTTAAATACTGGAAAGAAGCTTTCTGAAAGACTGCTTTGTGTTCTGTTAATTCATCTCACAGAGTTACAGCTTCCCCCCTCAAGAAGCCTTTCGCTAAGACTGTTCTTGTGGAATTTGCAAAGTCATATTTGGAAGCCCATAGAGGACTATGGTGAAAAAGGAACTAACTTCCGTTAAAAACTGGAAAGAAGATTTGTGAGAAACTGCTTTGTGTTCTGTTAATTCAACTCACAGAGTTACAGATTTCCCCTTCAGAAGCCTTTCGCTAAGACTGTTCTTCTGGAATTTGCAAAGTGATATTTGGAAGCCCATGGAGGGCTACGGTGAAAAGGGAAATAACTTCCGTTAAAAACTGGAAAGAAGCTTTCTGAGAAACTGCCGTGTGTTCTGTTAATACATCTCACCGAGTTACAGCTTTCCCCTCAAGAAGCCTTTCTATAAGACTGTTCTTGTGGAATTTGCAAAGTGATACTTGGAAGCCCATAGAGGGCTATTTTTAAAATGGAAATATCCTAGGATAAAAACCGAAAAGAAGCTGTCTGAGAAACTGCTTTGTGTTGTGTTAGTTCATCTCACAGTGTTACAGCTTTCCCCTCAAGAAGCCCTTCACTAAGACTGTTCTTGTGAAATTTGCAAACTGATATTTGTAATCCCATAGAGGACTTTGGTGAAAAAGGAAATATCTTTCGTTAAAAACTGGAAAGAAGATTTCTGAGAAACTGCTTTGTGTTCTGTTAATTCATCTCAGAGAGTTACAGATTTCCCCTCAAGAGGCCGTTCACTAAGACTGTTCTTGTGGAATTTGCAAAGTGATATTTTGAAGCCCATAGTGGACTATGGTGAAAAAGGAAATATCTTCCGCTAAAAACTGGAAAGAACCTTTCTGAGAAACTGCTTTGTGTTCCGTTAATTAATCTCACAGAGTTACAGCTTTCCTATCATGAAGCCGATCACTAAGGCTGTTCTTTTGGAATATGCAAAGTGATATTTGGAAGCCCATAGAGGGCTACGGTGAAAAAGGAAATATCCTAAGACAAAAACTGAAAAGAAGCTTTCTGAGAAACTGCTTTGTGTTCTGTTAATTCATCTCACAGAGTTACATTTCCCTCTAAAAGCCTTTCGCTAAGGCTGTTGTCGAATTTGCAAAGTGATATTTGGAAGCCCATAGAGGGCTATGGTGAAAAAGGAAATATCTTCAGTTAAAAACTGGAAAGAAGCTTTCTGAGAAACTGCCATGTGTTCTGATAATAGACCTCACCCAGTTACAGCTTTCCCTTCAAGAAGCCTTTCGCTAAGACTGTTGTTGTGGGATTTGCAAAATGATATTTGGAAGCCCATAGAGCGCTATGGTGAAAAAGGAAATATCTCCTGTTACAAAGCGGAAGGAAGCTTTCTGAGAAACTCCTTTTTGTTCTGTTAATTCACCTCAAAGAGTTACAGCTTTCCACTCAATAATTCTTTCGCTAAGACTGTTCTTGTGGAATTTGCAAAGTGAGATTTGGAAGCCCATAGAGGTCTATGGTGAAAAAGGAAATATCGTAAGATAAAAACTGAAAAGAAGCTTTCTGAGAAATTGCCTTGTGTTCTGTTAATTCATCTCACATAGTTACAACATTTCCCTCTAAAAGCCTTTCGCTAAGACTGTTCTTGTGGAATTTGCAAAGTGATATTTGGAAGCCCATACTGGGTTATGTTGAAAAAGGAAATATCTTCGGTTAAAAACTGAAAAGAAGCTTTTTGAGAAACTGCTTTGTGTTCTGTTAATTCATCTCACAGAGTTACAACTTTCCCCTCAGGAAGCCTTTCGCTAAGACTGTTCTTGTGAAACTTGCAAAGTGATATTTGGAAGCCCATAGAGGGCTATGGCTTAAAAGGAAATATCCTCCGTTAGAAACTGGAAAGAAGCTATCTGAGAAACTGCTTTGTGTTCTGTTAATTCATCTCACAGAGTTACAGTTTTCCCCTCCAGAAGTCTTTCGCTTCCACAGTTCTTGTGGAATTTGCATAGTGATATTTGTAATCCCATGGAGGGCTATGGTGAAAATGGAAATACCTTCAATTAAAAAATGAAAAGAAGCTTTCCGAGAAACTGCTTTGTGTTCTGTTAATTCATCTCAAAGAATTACAGCTTTCCCCTCAAGAAGCCTTCTGCTAAGACTGTTTTTGAGGAATTCCCAAAGTGATATGTGGAAGCCCATAGAGGGCTATGGTGAAAATGGAAATATCCTAAGATACTTACCGAAGAGAAGCTGTCTGAAAAACTGCTTTGTGTTCTGTTAGTTCATCTCACAGAGCTACAGCTTTTCCCTCAAGAAGCCGTTCATTAAGACTGTTTTGTGAAATTTGGAAAGTGATATTTGAAAACCCATAGAGGACTATGGTGAAAAAGGAAATATCTTCCGTTAAAAACTGGAAAGAAGCATTCTGAGAAAATGCCGTGTCTTCTGTTAACACGTCTCACTGAGTTACAGCTTTCCTCTCAAGAAGCCTTTCGCTAAGACTGTTCTTGTGGGATTTGCAATGTGATATTTGGAAGCCCATAGAGGACTATGGTGAGAAAGGAAATATCCTCCGTTAAAAACTGGAAAGAAGATTTGTGAGAAAATGCTTTGTGTTCTGTTAATTCATCTCACAGAGTTAGAGCTTTCCCCTCAAGAAGCCTTTCGATAAGACTGTTCTTGTGGAATTTGCAAAGTGATATTTGGAAGCCCATAGAGGTCTATGGTGAAAAAGGAAATATCCTCAGTTAAAAACTGGAAAGAAGCTTTCTGAGAAACTGCTTTGTGTTCAGTTAGTTCCTCTCACAGAGTTACAGCTTTCCCCTCAAGAAGGCTTTCGCTAAGACTGTTCATGTCGAATTTTCAAAGTGATAATTGGAATCCCATAGAGGGCTATGGTGAAAAAGGAAATATCCTAAGGTAAAAACTGAAAAGTAGGTTTCTGAGAAAATGTTTTGTGTTCTGTTAATTCATCTTACAGAGTTACAGCTTTACCCTCAAGAAGCCTTTCGCTAAGACTTTTCTTCTGGAATTTGCAAAGTGATATTTGGAAACCCTATAGCCCTATGGTGAAAATGGAAATATCCTAAGATAAAAAACGAAAAGAAGGTTTCTGAGAAACTTCTTTGAATTCTTTTAATTCATCTTACAGATTTACAGCTTTTATCTCCAGAATCCTTTCGCTAAGACTGTTCTTGTGGAATTTGCAAAATGTTTTTGGAAGCCCATAGAGGGCTATGCTGAAAAAGGAAATATGCTACGATAAAAACTGAAAAGAAGCTTTCTGAGAAACTGCTTTGTGTTCTGTTAATTCATCTCAGAGAGTTACAGCTTTCCCCTCAAGAAGTCTTTCACAAAGACTGTTCTTGTGTAATTTGCAAAGTGATATTTGGAAGACCATAGAGGGCTATGTTGAAAAAGGAAATATAGTAAGATAAAATCCGAAAAGAAGCTTTCTGAGAAACTGCTTTGTGTTCTGTTAATTCATCTCAAAGTGTCACAGATTTCCCCTCATGAGGCCGTTCACTAAGACTGTTCTTCTGAAATTTGGAAAGTGATATTTAGAATCTCATCGAGGGCAATGGTGAAAAAGGAAATATTTTCCGATAAAAACTGTAAAGAAGCTTTCTGATAAACTGCTTTGTGTTCTGTTAGTTCATCTCACAGAGTTACAGCTTTCCCCTCAAGGAGCCGTTAACTAAGACTGTTTTGTGAAATTTGCAAAGTGATATTTGGAAGCCCATAGAGGGCTAAGGTGAAAAAGGAAATATCTTCCGCTAAAAACTGGAAAGAACCATTCTGAGAAAATGCGGTGTGTTCTGTTAGTACATATCACCGAGGTACAGCTTTCCTCTCAAGAAGCCTTTCGCTAAGACTGTTCTTGTGGGATTTCCAAAGTGATATTTGGAAGCCCATAGAGGGCTATAGTGAAAAAGGAAATATCTTCAGTTAAATACTGGAAAGAAGCTTTCTGAAAGACTGCTTTGTGTTCTGTTAATTCATCTCACAGAGTTACAGCTTCCCCCCTCAAGAAGCCTTTCGCTAAGACTGTTCTTGTGGAATTTGCAAAGTCATATTTGGAAGCCCATAGAGGACTATGGTGAAAAAGGAACTAACTTCCGTTAAAAACTGGAAAGAAGATTTGTGAGAAACTGCTTTGTGTTCTGTTAATTCAACTCACAGAGTTACAGATTTCCCCTTCAGAAGCCTTTCGCTAAGACTGTTCTTCTGGAATTTGCAAAGTGATATTTGGAAGCCCATGGAGGGCTACGGTGAAAAGGGAAATAACTTCCGTTAAAAACTGGAAAGAAGCTTTCTGAGAAACTGCCGTGTGTTCTGTTAATACATCTCACCGAGTTACAGCTTTCCCCTCAAGAAGCCTTTCTATAAGACTGTTCTTGTGGAATTTGCAAAGTGATACTTGGAAGCCCATAGAGGGCTATTTTTAAAATGGAAATATCCTAGGATAAAAACCGAAAAGAAGCTGTCTGAGAAACTGCTTTGTGTTGTGTTAGTTCATCTCACAGTGTTACAGCTTTCCCCTCAAGAAGCCCTTCACTAAGACTGTTCTTGTGAAATTTGCAAACTGATATTTGTAATCCCATAGAGGACTTTGGTGAAAAAGGAAATATCTTTCGTTAAAAACTGGAAAGAAGATTTCTGAGAAACTGCTTTGTGTTCTGTTAATTCATCTCAGAGAGTTACAGATTTCCCCTCAAGAGGCCGTTCACTAAGACTGTTCTTGTGGAATTTGCAAAGTGATATTTTGAAGCCCATAGTGGACTATGGTGAAAAAGGAAATATCTTCCGCTAAAAACTGGAAAGAACCTTTCTGAGAAACTGCTTTGTGTTCCGTTAATTAATCTCACAGAGTTACAGCTTTCCTATCATGAAGCCGATCACTAAGGCTGTTCTTTTGGAATATGCAAAGTGATATTTGGAAGCCCATAGAGGGCTACGGTGAAAAAGGAAATATCCTAAGACAAAAACTGAAAAGAAGCTTTCTGAGAAACTGCTTTGTGTTCTGTTAATTCATCTCACAGAGTTACATTTCCCTCTAAAAGCCTTTCGCTAAGGCTGTTGTCGAATTTGCAAAGTGATATTTGGAAGCCCATAGAGGGCTATGGTGAAAAAGGAAATATCTTCAGTTAAAAACTGGAAAGAAGCTTTCTGAGAAACTGCCATGTGTTCTGATAATAGACCTCACCCAGTTACAGCTTTCCCTTCAAGAAGCCTTTCGCTAAGACTGTTGTTGTGGGATTTGCAAAATGATATTTGGAAGCCCATAGAGCGCTATGGTGAAAAAGGAAATATCTCCTGTTACAAAGCGGAAGGAAGCTTTCTGAGAAACTCCTTTTTGTTCTGTTAATTCACCTCAAAGAGTTACAGCTTTCCACTCAATAATTCTTTCGCTAAGACTGTTCTTGTGGAATTTGCAAAGTGAGATTTGGAAGCCCATAGAGGTCTATGGTGAAAAAGGAAATATCGTAAGATAAAAACTGAAAAGAAGCTTTCTGAGAAATTGCCTTGTGTTCTGTTAATTCATCTCACATAGTTACAACATTTCCCTCTAAAAGCCTTTCGCTAAGACTGTTCTTGTGGAATTTGCAAAGTGATATTTGGAAGCCCATACTGGGTTATGTTGAAAAAGGAAATATCTTCGGTTAAAAACTGAAAAGAAGCTTTTTGAGAAACTGCTTTGTGTTCTGTTAATTCATCTCACAGAGTTACAACTTTCCCCTCAGGAAGCCTTTCGCTAAGACTGTTCTTGTGAAACTTGCAAAGTGATATTTGGAAGCCCATAGAGGTCTATGGCTTAAAAGGAAATAACCTCCGTTAGAAACTGGAAAGAAGCTATCTGAGAAACTGCTTTGTGTTCTGTTAATTCATCTCACAGAGTTACAGTTTTCCCCTCCAGAAGTCTTTCGCTTCCACAGTTCTTGTGGAATTTGCATAGTGATATTTGTAATCCCATGGAGGGCTATGGTGAAAATGGAAATACCTTCAATTAAAAAATGAAAAGAAGCTTTCCGAGAAACTGCTTTGTGTTCTGTTAATTCATCTCAAAGAATTACAGCTTTCCCCTCAAGAAGCCTTCTGCTAAGACTGTTTTTGAGGAATTCCCAAAGTGATATGTGGAAGCCCATAGAGGGCTATGGTGAAAATGGAAATATCCTAAGATACTTACCGAAGAGAAGCTGTCTGAAAAACTGCTTTGTGTTCTGTTAGTTCATCTCACAGAGCTACAGCTTTTCCCTCAAGAAGCCGTTCATTAAGACTGTTTTGTGAAATTTGGAAAGTGATATTTGAAAACCCATAGAGGACTATGGTGAAAAAGGAAATATCTTCCGTTAAAAACTGGAAAGAAGCATTCTGAGAAAATGCCGTGTCTTCTGTTAACACATCTCACTGAGTTACAGCTTTCCTCTCAAGAAGCCTTTCGCTAAGACTGTTCTTGTGGGATTTGCAATGTGATATTTGGAAGCCCATAGAGGACTATGGTGAGAAAGGAAATATCCTCCGTTAAAAACTGGAAAGAAGATTTGTGAGAAAATGCTTTGTGTTCTGTTAATTCATCTCACAGAGTTAGAGCTTTCCCCTCAAGAAGCCTTTCGATAAGACTGTTCTTGTGGAATTTGCAAAGTGATATTTGGAAGCCCATAGAGGTCTATGGTGAAAAAGGAAATATCCTCAGTTAAAAACTGGAAAGAAGCTTTCTGAGAAACTGCTTTGTGTTCAGTTAGTTCCTCTCACAGAGTTACAGCTTTCCCCTCAAGAAGGCTTTCGCTAAGACTGTTCATGTCGAATTTTCAAAGTGATAATTGGAATCCCATAGAGGGCTATGGTGAAAAAGGAAATATCCTAAGGTAAAAACTGAAAAGTAGGTTTCTGAGAAAATGTTTTGTGTTCTGTTAATTCATCTTACAGAGTTACAGCTTTACCCTCAAGAAGCCTTTCGCTAAGACTTTTCTTCTGGAATTTGCAAAGTGATATTTGGAAACCCTATAGCCCTATGGTGAAAATGGAAATATCCTAAGATAAAAAACGAAAAGAAGGTTTCTGAGAAACTTCTTTGAATTCTTTTAATTCATCTTACAGATTTACAGCTTTTATCTCCAGAATCCTTTCGCTAAGACTGTTCTTGTGGAATTTGCAAAATGTTTTTGGAAGCCCATAGAGGGCTATGCTGAAAAAGGAAATATGCTACGATAAAAACTGAAAAGAAGCTTTCTGAGAAACTGCTTTGTGTTCTGTTAATTCATCTCAGAGAGTTACAGCTTTCCCCTCAAGAAGTCTTTCACAAAGACTGTTCTTGTGTAATTTGCAAAGTGATATTTGGAAGACCATAGAGGGCTATGTTGAAAAAGGAAATATAGTAAGATAAAATCCGAAAAGAAGCTTTCTGAGAAACTGCTTTGTGTTCTGTTAATTCATCTCAAAGTGTCACAGATTTCCCCTCATGAGGCCGTTCACTAAGACTGTTCTTCTGAAATTTGGAAAGTGATATTTAGAATCTCATCGAGGGCAATGGTGAAAAAGGAAATATTTTCCGATAAAAACTGTAAAGAAGCTTTCTGATAAACTGCTTTGTGTTCTGTTAGTTCATCTCACAGAGTTACAGCTTTCCCCTCAAGGAGCCGTTAACTAAGACTGTTTTGTGAAATTTGCAAAGTGATATTTGGAAGCCCATAGAGGGCTAAGGTGAAAAAGGAAATATCTTCCGCTAAAAACTGGAAAGAACCATTCTGAGAAAATGCGGTGTGTTCTGTTAGTACATATCACCGAGGTACAGCTTTCCTCTCAAGAAGCCTTTCGCTAAGACTGTTCTTGTGGGATTTCCAAAGTGATATTTGGAAGCCCATAGAGGGCTATAGTGAAAAAGGAAATATCTTCAGTTAAATACTGGAAAGAAGCTTTCTGAAAGACTGCTTTGTGTTCTGTTAATTCATCTCACAGAGTTACAGCTTCCCCCCTCAAGAAGCCTTTCGCTAAGACTGTTCTTGTGGAATTTGCAAAGTCATATTTGGAAGCCCATAGAGGACTATGGTGAAAAAGGAACTAACTTCCGTTAAAAACTGGAAAGAAGATTTGTGAGAAACTGCTTTGTGTTCTGTTAATTCAACTCACAGAGTTACAGATTTCCCCTTCAGAAGCCTTTCGCTAAGACTGTTCTTCTGGAATTTGCAAAGTGATATTTGGAAGCCCATGGAGGGCTACGGTGAAAAGGGAAATAACTTCCGTTAAAAACTGGAAAGAAGCTTTCTGAGAAACTGCCGTGTGTTCTGTTAATACATCTCACCGAGTTACAGCTTTCCCCTCAAGAAGCCTTTCTATAAGACTGTTCTTGTGGAATTTGCAAAGTGATACTTGGAAGCCCATAGAGGGCTATTTTTAAAATGGAAATATCCTAGGATAAAAACCGAAAAGAAGCTGTCTGAGAAACTGCTTTGTGTTGTGTTAGTTCATCTCACAGTGTTACAGCTTTCCCCTCAAGAAGCCCTTCACTAAGACTGTTCTTGTGAAATTTGCAAACTGATATTTGTAATCCCATAGAGGACTTTGGTGAAAAAGGAAATATCTTTCGTTAAAAACTGGAAAGAAGATTTCTGAGAAACTGCTTTGTGTTCTGTTAATTCATCTCAGAGAGTTACAGATTTCCCCTCAAGAGGCCGTTCACTAAGACTGTTCTTGTGGAATTTGCAAAGTGATATTTTGAAGCCCATAGTGGACTATGGTGAAAAAGGAAATATCTTCCGCTAAAAACTGGAAAGAACCTTTCTGAGAAACTGCTTTGTGTTCCGTTAATTAATCTCACAGAGTTACAGCTTTCCTATCATGAAGCCGATCACTAAGGCTGTTCTTTTGGAATATGCAAAGTGATATTTGGAAGCCCATAGAGGGCTACGGTGAAAAAGGAAATATCCTAAGACAAAAACTGAAAAGAAGCTTTCTGAGAAACTGCTTTGTGTTCTGTTAATTCATCTCACAGAGTTACATTTCCCTCTAAAAGCCTTTCGCTAAGGCTGTTGTCGAATTTGCAAAGTGATATTTGGAAGCCCATAGAGGGCTATGGTGAAAAAGGAAATATCTTCAGTTAAAAACTGGAAAGAAGCTTTCTGAGAAACTGCCATGTGTTCTGATAATAGACCTCACCCAGTTACAGCTTTCCCTTCAAGAAGCCTTTCGCTAAGACTGTTGTTGTGGGATTTGCAAAATGATATTTGGAAGCCCATAGAGCGCTATGGTGAAAAAGGAAATATCTCCTGTTACAAAGCGGAAGGAAGCTTTCTGAGAAACTCCTTTTTGTTCTGTTAATTCACCTCAAAGAGTTACAGCTTTCCACTCAATAATTCTTTCGCTAAGACTGTTCTTGTGGAATTTGCAAAGTGAGATTTGGAAGCCCATAGAGGTCTATGGTGAAAAAGGAAATATCGTAAGATAAAAACTGAAAAGAAGCTTTCTGAGAAATTGCCTTGTGTTCTGTTAATTCATCTCACATAGTTACAACATTTCCCTCTAAAAGCCTTTCGCTAAGACTGTTCTTGTGGAATTTGCAAAGTGATATTTGGAAGCCCATACTGGGTTATGTTGAAAAAGGAAATATCTTCGGTTAAAAACTGAAAAGAAGCTTTTTGAGAAACTGCTTTGTGTTCTGTTAATTCATCTCACAGAGTTACAACTTTCCCCTCAGGAAGCCTTTCGCTAAGACTGTTCTTGTGAAACTTGCAAAGTGATATTTGGAAGCCCATAGAGGGCTATGGCTTAAAAGGAAATATCCTCCGTTAGAAACTGGAAAGAAGCTATCTGAGAAACTGCTTTGTGTTCTGTTAATTCATCTCACAGAGTTACAGTTTTCCCCTCCAGAAGTCTTTCGCTTCCACAGTTCTTGTGGAATTTGCATAGTGATATTTGTAATCCCATGGAGGGCTATGGTGAAAATGGAAATACCTTCAATTAAAAAATGAAAAGAAGCTTTCCGAGAAACTGCTTTGTGTTCTGTTAATTCATCTCAAAGAATTACAGCTTTCCCCTCAAGAAGCCTTCTGCTAAGACTGTTTTTGAGGAATTCCCAAAGTGATATGTGGAAGCCCATAGAGGGCTATGGTGAAAATGGAAATATCCTAAGATACTTACCGAAGAGAAGCTGTCTGAAAAACTGCTTTGTGTTCTGTTAGTTCATCTCACAGAGCTACAGCTTTTCCCTCAAGAAGCCGTTCATTAAGACTGTTTTGTGAAATTTAGAAAGTGATATTTGAAAACCCATAGAGGACTATGGTGAAAAAGGAAATATCTTCCGTTAAAAACTGGAAAGAAGCATTCTGAGAAAATGCCGTGTCTTCTGTTAACACGTCTCACTGAGTTACAGCTTTCCTCTCAAGAAGCCTTTCGCTAAGACTGTTCTTGTGGGATTTGCAATGTGATATTTGGAAGCCCATAGAGGACTATGGTGAGAAAGGAAATATCCTCCGTTAAAAACTGGAAAGAAGATTTGTGAGAAAATGCTTTGTGTTCTGTTAATTCATCTCACAGAGTTAGAGCTTTCCCCTCAAGAAGCCTTTCGATAAGACTGTTCTTGTGGAATTTGCAAAGTGATATTTGGAAGCCCATAGAGGTCTATGGTGAAAAAGGAAATATCCTCAGTTAAAAACTGGAAAGAAGCTTTCTGAGAAACTGCTTTGTGTTCAGTTAGTTCCTCTCACAGAGTTACAGCTTTCCCCTCAAGAAGGCTTTCGCTAAGACTGTTCATGTCGAATTTTCAAAGTGATAATTGGAATCCCATAGAGGGCTATGGTGAAAAAGGAAATATCCTAAGGTAAAAACTGAAAAGTAGGTTTCTGAGAAAATGTTTTGTGTTCTGTTAATTCATCTTACAGAGTTACAGCTTTACCCTCAAGAAGCCTTTCGCTAAGACTTTTCTTCTGGAATTTGCAAAGTGATATTTGGAAACCCTATAGCCCTATGGTGAAAATGGAAATATCCTAAGATAAAAAACGAAAAGAAGGTTTCTGAGAAACTTCTTTGAATTCTTTTAATTCATCTTACAGATTTACAGCTTTTATCTCCAGAATCCTTTCGCTAAGACTGTTCTTGTGGAATTTGCAAAATGTTTTTGGAAGCCCATAGAGGGCTATGCTGAAAAAGGAAATATGCTACGATAAAAACTGAAAAGAAGCTTTCTGAGAAACTGCTTTGTGTTCTGTTAATTCATCTCAGAGAGTTACAGCTTTCCCCTCAAGAAGTCTTTCACAAAGACTGTTCTTGTGTAATTTGCAAAGTGATATTTGGAAGACCATAGAGGGCTATGTTGAAAAAGGAAATATAGTAAGATAAAATCCGAAAAGAAGCTTTCTGAGAAACTGCTTTGTGTTCTGTTAATTCATCTCAAAGTGTCACAGATTTCCCCTCATGAGGCCGTTCACTAAGACTGTTCTTCTGAAATTTGGAAAGTGATATTTAGAATCTCATCGAGGGCAATGGTGAAAAAGGAAATATTTTCCGATACAAACTGTAAAGAAGCTTTCTGATAAACTGCTTTGTGTTCTGTTAGTTCATCTCACAGAGTTACAGCTTTCCCCTCAAGGAGCCGTTAACTAAGACTGTTTTGTGAAATTTGCAAAGTGATATTTGGAAGCCCATAGAGGGCTAAGGTGAAAAAGGAAATATCTTCCGCTAAAAACTGGAAAGAACCATTCTGAGAAAATGCGGTGTGTTCTGTTAGTACATATCACCGAGGTACAGCTTTCCTCTCAAGAAGCCTTTCGCTAAGACTGTTCTTGTGGGATTTCCAAAGTGATATTTGGAAGCCCATAGAGGGCTATAGTGAAAAAGGAAATATCTTCAGTTAAATACTGGAAAGAAGCTTTCTGAAAGACTGCTTTGTGTTCTGTTAATTCATCTCACAGAGTTACAGCTTCCCCCCTCAAGAAGCCTTTCGCTAAGACTGTTCTTGTGGAATTTGCAAAGTCATATTTGGAAGCCCATAGAGGACTATGGTGAAAAAGGAACTAACTTCCGTTAAAAACTGGAAAGAAGATTTGTGAGAAACTGCTTTGTGTTCTGTTAATTCAACTCACAGAGTTACAGATTTCCCCTTCAGAAGCCTTTCGCTAAGACTGTTCTTCTGGAATTTGCAAAGTGATATTTGGAAGCCCATGGAGGGCTACGGTGAAAAGGGAAATAACTTCCGTTAAAAACTGGAAAGAAGCTTTCTGAGAAACTGCCGTGTGTTCTGTTAATACATCTCACCGAGTTACAGCTTTCCCCTCAAGAAGCCTTTCTATAAGACTGTTCTTGTGGAATTTGCAAAGTGATACTTGGAAGCCCATAGAGGGCTATTTTTAAAATGGAAATATCCTAGGATAAAAACCGAAAAGAAGCTGTCTGAGAAACTGCTTTGTGTTGTGTTAGTTCATCTCACAGTGTTACAGCTTTCCCCTCAAGAAGCCCTTCACTAAGACTGTTCTTGTGAAATTTGCAAACTGATATTTGTAATCCCATAGAGGACTTTGGTGAAAAAGGAAATATCTTTCGTTAAAAACTGGAAAGAAGATTTCTGAGAAACTGCTTTGTGTTCTGTTAATTCATCTCAGAGAGTTACAGATTTCCCCTCAAGAGGCCGTTCACTAAGACTGTTCTTGTGGAATTTGCAAAGTGATATTTTGAAGCCCATAGTGGACTATGGTGAAAAAGGAAATATCTTCCGCTAAAAACTGGAAAGAACCTTTCTGAGAAACTGCTTTGTGTTCCGTTAATTAATCTCACAGAGTTACAGCTTTCCTATCATGAAGCCGATCACTAAGGCTGTTCTTTTGGAATATGCAAAGTGATATTTGGAAGCCCATAGAGGGCTACGGTGAAAAAGGAAATATCCTAAGACAAAAACTGAAAAGAAGCTTTCTGAGAAACTGCTTTGTGTTCTGTTAATTCATCTCACAGAGTTACATTTCCCTCTAAAAGCCTTTCGCTAAGGCTGTTGTCGAATTTGCAAAGTGATATTTGGAAGCCCATAGAGGGCTATGGTGAAAAAGGAAATATCTTCAGTTAAAAACTGGAAAGAAGCTTTCTGAGAAACTGCCATGTGTTCTGATAATAGACCTCACCCAGTTACAGCTTTCCCTTCAAGAAGCCTTTCGCTAAGACTGTTGTTGTGGGATTTGCAAAATGATATTTGGAAGCCCATAGAGCGCTATGGTGAAAAAGGAAATATCTCCTGTTACAAAGCGGAAGGAAGCTTTCTGAGAAACTCCTTTTTGTTCTGTTAATTCACCTCAAAGAGTTACAGCTTTCCACTCAATAATTCTTTCGCTAAGACTGTTCTTGTGGAATTTGCAAAGTGAGATTTGGAAGCCCATAGAGGTCTATGGTGAAAAAGGAAATATCGTAAGATAAAAACTGAAAAGAAGCTTTCTGAGAAATTGCCTTGTGTTCTGTTAATTCATCTCACATAGTTACAACATTTCCCTCTAAAAGCCTTTCGCTAAGACTGTTCTTGTGGAATTTGCAAAGTGATATTTGGAAGCCCATACTGGGTTATGTTGAAAAAGGAAATATCTTCGGTTAAAAACTGAAAAGAAGCTTTTTGAGAAACTGCTTTGTGTTCTGTTAATTCATCTCACAGAGTTACAACTTTCCCCTCAGGAAGCCTTTCGCTAAGACTGTTCTTGTGAAACTTGCAAAGTGATATTTGGAAGCCCATAGAGGGCTATGGCTTAAAAGGAAATATCCTCCGTTAGAAACTGGAAAGAAGCTATCTGAGAAACTGCTTTGTGTTCTGTTAATTCATCTCACAGAGTTACAGTTTTCCCCTCCAGAAGTCTTTCGCTTCCACAGTTCTTGTGGAATTTGCATAGTGATATTTGTAATCCCATGGAGGGCTATGGTGAAAATGGAAATACCTTCAATTAAAAAATGAAAAGAAGCTTTCCGAGAAACTGCTTTGTGTTCTGTTAATTCATCTCAAAGAATTACAGCTTTCCCCTCAAGAAGCCTTCTGCTAAGACTGTTTTTGAGGAATTCCCAAAGTGATATGTGGAAGCCCATAGAGGGCTATGGTGAAAATGGAAATATCCTAAGATACTTACCGAAGAGAAGCTGTCTGAAAAACTGCTTTGTGTTCTGTTAGTTCATCTCACAGAGCTACAGCTTTTCCCTCAAGAAGCCGTTCATTAAGACTGTTTTGTGAAATTTAGAAAGTGATATTTGAAAACCCATAGAGGACTATGGTGAAAAAGGAAATATCTTCCGTTAAAAACTGGAAAGAAGCATTCTGAGAAAATGCCGTGTCTTCTGTTAACACGTCTCACTGAGTTACAGCTTTCCTCTCAAGAAGCCTTTCGCTAAGACTGTTCTTGTGGGATTTGCAATGTGATATTTGGAAGCCCATAGAGGACTATGGTGAGAAAGGAAATATCCTCCGTTAAAAACTGGAAAGAAGATTTGTGAGAAAATGCTTTGTGTTCTGTTAATTCATCTCACAGAGTTAGAGCTTTCCCCTCAAGAAGCCTTTCGATAAGACTGTTCTTGTGGAATTTGCAAAGTGATATTTGGAAGCCCATAGAGGTCTATGGTGAAAAAGGAAATATCCTCAGTTAAAAACTGGAAAGAAGCTTTCTGAGAAACTGCTTTGTGTTCAGTTAGTTCCTCTCACAGAGTTACAGCTTTCCCCTCAAGAAGGCTTTCGCTAAGACTGTTCATGTCGAATTTTCAAAGTGATAATTGGAATCCCATAGAGGGCTATGGTGAAAAAGGAAATATCCTAAGGTAAAAACTGAAAAGTAGGTTTCTGAGAAAATGTTTTGTGTTCTGTTAATTCATCTTACAGAGTTACAGCTTTACCCTCAAGAAGCCTTTCGCTAAGACTTTTCTTCTGGAATTTGCAAAGTGATATTTGGAAACCCTATAGCCCTATGGTGAAAATGGAAATATCCTAAGATAAAAAACGAAAAGAAGGTTTCTGAGAAACTTCTTTGAATTCTTTTAATTCATCTTACAGATTTACAGCTTTTATCTCCAGAATCCTTTCGCTAAGACTGTTCTTGTGGAATTTGCAAAATGTTTTTGGAAGCCCATAGAGGGCTATGCTGAAAAAGGAAATATGCTACGATAAAAACTGAAAAGAAGCTTTCTGAGAAACTGCTTTGTGTTCTGTTAATTCATCTCAGAGAGTTACAGCTTTCCCCTCAAGAAGTCTTTCACAAAGACTGTTCTTGTGTAATTTGCAAAGTGATATTTGGAAGACCATAGAGGGCTATGTTGAAAAAGGAAATATAGTAAGATAAAATCCGAAAAGAAGCTTTCTGAGAAACTGCTTTGTGTTCTGTTAATTCATCTCAAAGTGTCACAGATTTCCCCTCATGAGGCCGTTCACTAAGACTGTTCTTCTGAAATTTGGAAAGTGATATTTAGAATCTCATCGAGGGCAATGGTGAAAAAGGAAATATTTTCCGATAAAAACTGTAAAGAAGCTTTCTGATAAACTGCTTTGTGTTCTGTTAGTTCATCTCACAGAGTTACAGCTTTCCCCTCAAGGAGCCGTTAACTAAGACTGTTTTGTGAAATTTGCAAAGTGATATTTGGAAGCCCATAGAGGGCTAAGGTGAAAAAGGAAATATCTTCCGCTAAAAACTGGAAAGAACCATTCTGAGAAAATGCGGTGTGTTCTGTTAGTACATATCACCGAGGTACAGCTTTCCTCTCAAGAAGCCTTTCGCTAAGACTGTTCTTGTGGGATTTCCAAAGTGATATTTGGAAGCCCATAGAGGGCTATAGTGAAAAAGGAAATATCTTCAGTTAAATACTGGAAAGAAGCTTTCTGAAAGACTGCTTTGTGTTCTGTTAATTCATCTCACAGAGTTACAGCTTCCCCCCTCAAGAAGCCTTTCGCTAAGACTGTTCTTGTGGAATTTGCAAAGTCATATTTGGAAGCCCATAGAGGACTATGGTGAAAAAGGAACTAACTTCCGTTAAAAACTGGAAAGAAGATTTGTGAGAAACTGCTTTGTGTTCTGTTAATTCAACTCACAGAGTTACAGATTTCCCCTTCAGAAGCCTTTCGCTAAGACTGTTCTTCTGGAATTTGCAAAGTGATATTTGGAAGCCCATGGAGGGCTACGGTGAAAAGGGAAATAACTTCCGTTAAAAACTGGAAAGAAGCTTTCTGAGAAACTGCCGTGTGTTCTGTTAATACATCTCACCGAGTTACAGCTTTCCCCTCAAGAAGCCTTTCTATAAGACTGTTCTTGTGGAATTTGCAAAGTGATACTTGGAAGCCCATAGAGGGCTATTTTTAAAATGGAAATATCCTAGGATAAAAACCGAAAAGAAGCTGTCTGAGAAACTGCTTTGTGTTGTGTTAGTTCATCTCACAGTGTTACAGCTTTCCCCTCAAGAAGCCCTTCACTAAGACTGTTCTTGTGAAATTTGCAAACTGATATTTGTAATCCCATAGAGGACTTTGGTGAAAAAGGAAATATCTTTCGTTAAAAACTGGAAAGAAGATTTCTGAGAAACTGCTTTGTGTTCTGTTAATTCATCTCAGAGAGTTACAGATTTCCCCTCAAGAGGCCGTTCACTAAGACTGTTCTTGTGGAATTTGCAAAGTGATATTTTGAAGCCCATAGTGGACTATGGTGAAAAAGGAAATATCTTCCGCTAAAAACTGGAAAGAACCTTTCTGAGAAACTGCTTTGTGTTCCGTTAATTAATCTCACAGAGTTACAGCTTTCCTATCATGAAGCCGATCACTAAGGCTGTTCTTTTGGAATATGCAAAGTGATATTTGGAAGCCCATAGAGGGCTACGGTGAAAAAGGAAATATCCTAAGACAAAAACTGAAAAGAAGCTTTCTGAGAAACTGCTTTGTGTTCTGTTAATTCATCTCACAGAGTTACATTTCCCTCTAAAAGCCTTTCGCTAAGGCTGTTGTCGAATTTGCAAAGTGATATTTGGAAGCCCATAGAGGGCTATGGTGAAAAAGGAAATATCTTCAGTTAAAAACTGGAAAGAAGCTTTCTGAGAAACTGCCATGTGTTCTGATAATAGACCTCACCCAGTTACAGCTTTCCCTTCAAGAAGCCTTTCGCTAAGACTGTTGTTGTGGGATTTGCAAAATGATATTTGGAAGCCCATAGAGCGCTATGGTGAAAAAGGAAATATCTCCTGTTACAAAGCGGAAGGAAGCTTTCTGAGAAACTCCTTTTTGTTCTGTTAATTCACCTCAAAGAGTTACAGCTTTCCACTCAATAATTCTTTCGCTAAGACTGTTCTTGTGGAATTTGCAAAGTGAGATTTGGAAGCCCATAGAGGTCTATGGTGAAAAAGGAAATATCGTAAGATAAAAACTGAAAAGAAGCTTTCTGAGAAATTGCCTTGTGTTCTGTTAATTCATCTCACATAGTTACAACATTTCCCTCTAAAAGCCTTTCGCTAAGACTGTTCTTGTGGAATTTGCAAAGTGATATTTGGAAGCCCATACTGGGTTATGTTGAAAAAGGAAATATCTTCGGTTAAAAACTGAAAAGAAGCTTTTTGAGAAACTGCTTTGTGTTCTGTTAATTCATCTCACAGAGTTACAACTTTCCCCTCAGGAAGCCTTTCGCTAAGACTGTTCTTGTGAAACTTGCAAAGTGATATTTGGAAGCCCATAGAGGGCTATGGCGAAAAAGGAAATATCCTCCGTTAGAAACTGGAAAGAAGCTATCTGAGAAACTGCTTTGTGTTCTGTTAATTCATCTCACAGAGTTACAGTTTTCCCCTCCAGAAGTCTTTCGCTTCCAGAGTTCTTGTGGAATTTGCATAGTGATATTTGTAATCCCATGGAGGGCTATGGTGAAAATGGAAATACCTTCAATTAAAAAATGAAAAGAAGCTTTCCGAGAAACTGCTTTGTGTTCTGTTAATTCATCTCAAAGAATTACAGCTTTCCCCTCAAGAAGCCTTCTGCTAAGACTGTTTTTGAGGAATTCCCAAAGTGATATGTGAAAGCCCATAGAGGGCTATGGTGAAAATGGAAATATCCTAAGATACTTACCGAAGAGAAGCTGTCTGAAAAACTGCTTTGTGTTCTGTTAGTTCATCTCACAGAGCTACAGCTTTTCCCTCAAGAAGCCGTTCATTAAGACTGTTTTGTGAAATTTGGAAAGTGATATTTGGAAACCCATAGAGGACTATGGTGAAAAAGGAAATATCTTCCGTTAAAAACTGGAAAGAAGCATTCTGAGAAAATGCCGTGTCTTCTGTTAACACGTCTCACTGAGTTACAGCTTTCCTCTCAAGAAGCCTTTCGCTAAGACTGTTCTTGTGGGATTTGCAATGTGATATTTGGAAGCCCATAGAGGACTATGGTGAGAAAGGAAATATCCTCCGTTAAAAACTGGAAAGAAGATTTGTGAGAAAATGCTTTGTGTTCTGTTAATTCATCTCACAGAGTTAGAGCTTTCCCCTCAAGAAGCCTTTCGATAAGACTGTTCTTGTGGAATTTGCAAAGTGATATTTGGAAGCCCATAGAGGTCTATGGTGAAAAAGGAAATATCCTCAGTTAAAAACTGGAAAGAAGCTTTCTGAGAAACTGCTTTGTGTTCAGTTAGTTCCTCTCACAGAGTTACAGCTTTCCCCTCAAGAAGGCTTTCGCTAAGACTGTTCATGTCGAATTTTCAAAGTGATAATTGGAATCCCATAGAGGGCTATGGTGAAAAAGGAAATATCCTAAGGTAAAAACTGAAAAGTAGGTTTCTGAGAAAATGTTTTGTGTTCTGTTAATTCATCTTACAGAGTTACAGCTTTACCCTCAAGAAGCCTTTCGCTAAGACTTTTCTTCTGGAATTTGCAAAGTGATATTTGGAAACCCTATAGCCCTATGGTGAAAATGGAAATATCCTAAGATAAAAAACGAAAAGAAGGTTTCTGAGAAACTTCTTTGAATTCTTTTAATTCATCTTACAGATTTACAGCTTTTATCTCCAGAATCCTTTCGCTAAGACTGTTCTTGTGGAATTTGCAAAATGTTTTTGGAAGCCCATAGAGGGCTATGCTGAAAAAGGAAATATGCTACGATAAAAACTGAAAAGAAGCTTTCTGAGAAACTGCTTTGTGTTCTGTTAATTCATCTCAGAGAGTTACAGCTTTCCCCTCAAGAAGTCTTTCACAAAGACTGTTCTTGTGTAATTTGCAAAGTGATATTTGGAAGACCATAGAGGGCTATGTTGAAAAAGGAAATATAGTAAGATAAAATCCGAAAAGAAGCTTTCTGAGAAACTGCTTTGTGTTCTGTTAATTCATCTCAAAGTGTCACAGATTTCCCCTCATGAGGCCGTTCACTAAGACTGTTCTTCTGAAATTTGGAAAGTGATATTTAGAATCTCATCGAGGGCAATGGTGAAAAAGGAAATATTTTCCGATAAAAACTGTAAAGAAGCTTTCTGATAAACTGCTTTGTGTTCTGTTAGTTCATCTCACAGAGTTACAGCTTTCCCCTCAAGGAGCCGTTAACTAAGACTGTTTTGTGAAATTTGCAAAGTGATATTTGGAAGCCCATAGAGGGCTAAGGTGAAAAAGGAAATATCTTCCGCTAAAAACTGGAAAGAACCATTCTGAGAAAATGCGGTGTGTTCTGTTAGTACATATCACCGAGGTACAGCTTTCCTCTCAAGAAGCCTTTCGCTAAGACTGTTCTTGTGGGATTTCCAAAGTGATATTTGGAAGCCCATAGAGGGCTATAGTGAAAAAGGAAATATCTTCAGTTAAATACTGGAAAGAAGCTTTCTGAAAGACTGCTTTGTGTTCTGTTAATTCATCTCACAGAGTTACAGCTTCCCCCCTCAAGAAGCCTTTCGCTAAGACTGTTCTTGTGGAATTTGCAAAGTCATATTTGGAAGCCCATAGAGGACTATGGTGAAAAAGGAACTAACTTCCGTTAAAAACTGGAAAGAAGATTTGTGAGAAACTGCTTTGTGTTCTGTTAATTCAACTCACAGAGTTACAGATTTCCCCTTCAGAAGCCTTTCGCTAAGACTGTTCTTCTGGAATTTGCAAAGTGATATTTGGAAGCCCATGGAGGGCTACGGTGAAAAGGGAAATAACTTCCGTTAAAAACTGGAAAGAAGCTTTCTGAGAAACTGCCGTGTGTTCTGTTAATACATCTCACCGAGTTACAGCTTTCCCCTCAAGAAGCCTTTCTATAAGACTGTTCTTGTGGAATTTGCAAAGTGATACTTGGAAGCCCATAGAGGGCTATTTTTAAAATGGAAATATCCTAGGATAAAAACCGAAAAGAAGCTGTCTGAGAAACTGCTTTGTGTTGTGTTAGTTCATCTCACAGTGTTACAGCTTTCCCCTCAAGAAGCCCTTCACTAAGACTGTTCTTGTGAAATTTGCAAACTGATATTTGTAATCCCATAGAGGACTTTGGTGAAAAAGGAAATATCTTTCGTTAAAAACTGGAAAGAAGATTTCTGAGAAACTGCTTTGTGTTCTGTTAATTCATCTCACAGAGTTACAGTTTTCCCCTCCAGAAGTCTTTCGCTTCCACAGTTCTTGTGGAATTTGCATAGTGATATTTGTAATCCCATGGAGGGCTATGGTGAAAATGGAAATACCTTCAATTAAAAAATGAAAAGAAGCTTTCCGAGAAACTGCTTTGTGTTCTGTTAATTCATCTCAAAGAATTACAGCTTTCCCCTCAAGAAGCCTTCTGCTAAGACTGTTTTTGAGGAATTCCCAAAGTGATATGTGAAAGCCCATAGAGGGCTATGGTGAAAATGGAAATATCCTAAGATACTTACCGAAGAGAAGCTGTCTGAAAAACTGCTTTGTGTTCTGTTAGTTCATCTCACAGAGCTACAGCTTTTCCCTCAAGAAGCCGTTCATTAAGACTGTTTTGTGAAATTTGGAAAGTGATATTTGGAAACCCATAGAGGACTATGGTGAAAAAGGAAATATCTTCCGTTAAAAACTGGAAAGAAGCATTCTGAGAAAATGCCGTGTCTTCTGTTAACACGTCTCACTGAGTTACAGCTTTCCTCTCAAGAAGCCTTTCGCTAAGACTGTTCTTGTGGGATTTGCAATGTGATATTTGGAAGCCCATAGAGGACTATGGTGAGAAAGGAAATATCCTCCGTTAAAAACTGGAAAGAAGATTTGTGAGAAAATGCTTTGTGTTCTGTTAATTCATCTCACAGAGTTAGAGCTTTCCCCTCAAGAAGCCTTTCGATAAGACTGTTCTTGTGGAATTTGCAAAGTGATATTTGGAAGCCCATAGAGGTCTATGGTGAAAAAGGAAATATCCTCAGTTAAAAACTGGAAAGAAGCTTTCTGAGAAACTGCTTTGTGTTCAGTTAGTTCCTCTCACAGAGTTACAGCTTTCCCCTCAAGAAGGCTTTCGCTAAGACTGTTCATGTCGAATTTTCAAAGTGATAATTGGAATCCCATAGAGGGCTATGGTGAAAAAGGAAATATCCTAAGGTAAAAACTGAAAAGTAGGTTTCTGAGAAAATGTTTTGTGTTCTGTTAATTCATCTTACAGAGTTACAGCTTTACCCTCAAGAAGCCTTTCGCTAAGACTTTTCTTCTGGAATTTGCAAAGTGATATTTGGAAACCCTATAGCCCTATGGTGAAAATGGAAATATCCTAAGATAAAAAACGAAAAGAAGGTTTCTGAGAAACTTCTTTGAATTCTTTTAATTCATCTTACAGATTTACAGCTTTTATCTCCAGAATCCTTTCGCTAAGACTGTTCTTGTGGAATTTGCAAAATGTTTTTGGAAGCCCATAGAGGGCTATGCTGAAAAAGGAAATATGCTACGATAAAAACTGAAAAGAAGCTTTCTGAGAAACTGCTTTGTGTTCTGTTAATTCATCTCAGAGAGTTACAGCTTTCCCCTCAAGAAGTCTTTCACAAAGACTGTTCTTGTGTAATTTGCAAAGTGATATTTGGAAGACCATAGAGGGCTATGTTGAAAAAGGAAATATAGTAAGATAAAATCCGAAAAGAAGCTTTCTGAGAAACTGCTTTGTGTTCTGTTAATTCATCTCAAAGTGTCACAGATTTCCCCTCATGAGGCCGTTCACTAAGACTGTTCTTCTGAAATTTGGAAAGTGATATTTAGAATCTCATCGAGGGCAATGGTGAAAAAGGAAATATTTTCCGATAAAAACTGTAAAGAAGCTTTCTGATAAACTGCTTTGTGTTCTGTTAGTTCATCTCACAGAGTTACAGCTTTCCCCTCAAGGAGCCGTTAACTAAGACTGTTTTGTGAAATTTGCAAAGTGATATTTGGAAGCCCATAGAGGGCTAAGGTGAAAAAGGAAATATCTTCCGCTAAAAACTGGAAAGAACCATTCTGAGAAAATGCGGTGTGTTCTGTTAGTACATATCACCGAGGTACAGCTTTCCTCTCAAGAAGCCTTTCGCTAAGACTGTTCTTGTGGGATTTCCAAAGTGATATTTGGAAGCCCATAGAGGGCTATAGTGAAAAAGGAAATATCTTCAGTTAAATACTGGAAAGAAGCTTTCTGAAAGACTGCTTTGTGTTCTGTTAATTCATCTCACAGAGTTACAGCTTCCCCCCTCAAGAAGCCTTTCGCTAAGACTGTTCTTGTGGAATTTGCAAAGTCATATTTGGAAGCCCATAGAGGACTATGGTGAAAAAGGAACTAACTTCCGTTAAAAACTGGAAAGAAGATTTGTGAGAAACTGCTTTGTGTTCTGTTAATTCAACTCACAGAGTTACAGATTTCCCCTTCAGAAGCCTTTCGCTAAGACTGTTCTTCTGGAATTTGCAAAGTGATATTTGGAAGCCCATGGAGGGCTACGGTGAAAAGGGAAATAACTTCCGTTAAAAACTGGAAAGAAGCTTTCTGAGAAACTGCCGTGTGTTCTGTTAATACATCTCACCGAGTTACAGCTTTCCCCTCAAGAAGCCTTTCTATAAGACTGTTCTTGTGGAATTTGCAAAGTGATACTTGGAAGCCCATAGAGGGCTATTTTTAAAATGGAAATATCCTAGGATAAAAACCGAAAAGAAGCTGTCTGAGAAACTGCTTTGTGTTGTGTTAGTTCATCTCACAGTGTTACAGCTTTCCCCTCAAGAAGCCCTTCACTAAGACTGTTCTTGTGAAATTTGCAAACTGATATTTGTAATCCCATAGAGGACTTTGGTGAAAAAGGAAATATCTTTCGTTAAAAACTGGAAAGAAGATTTCTGAGAAACTGCTTTGTGTTCTGTTAATTCATCTCAGAGAGTTACAGATTTCCCCTCAAGAGGCCGTTCACTAAGACTGTTCTTGTGGAATTTGCAAAGTGATATTTTGAAGCCCATAGTGGACTATGGTGAAAAAGGAAATATCTTCCGCTAAAAACTGGAAAGAACCTTTCTGAGAAACTGCTTTGTGTTCCGTTAATTAATCTCACAGAGTTACAGCTTTCCTATCATGAAGCCGATCACTAAGGCTGTTCTTTTGGAATATGCAAAGTGATATTTGGAAGCCCATAGAGGGCTACGGTGAAAAAGGAAATATCCTAAGACAAAAACTGAAAAGAAGCTTTCTGAGAAACTGCTTTGTGTTCTGTTAATTCATCTCACAGAGTTACATTTCCCTCTAAAAGCCTTTCGCTAAGGCTGTTGTCGAATTTGCAAAGTGATATTTGGAAGCCCATAGAGGGCTATGGTGAAAAAGGAAATATCTTCAGTTAAAAACTGGAAAGAAGCTTTCTGAGAAACTGCCATGTGTTCTGATAATAGACCTCACCCAGTTACAGCTTTCCCTTCAAGAAGCCTTTCGCTAAGACTGTTGTTGTGGGATTTGCAAAATGATATTTGGAAGCCCATAGAGCGCTATGGTGAAAAAGGAAATATCTCCTGTTACAAAGCGGAAGGAAGCTTTCTGAGAAACTCCTTTTTGTTCTGTTAATTCACCTCAAAGAGTTACAGCTTTCCACTCAATAATTCTTTCGCTAAGACTGTTCTTGTGGAATTTGCAAAGTGAGATTTGGAAGCCCATAGAGGTCTATGGTGAAAAAGGAAATATCGTAAGATAAAAACTGAAAAGAAGCTTTCTGAGAAATTGCCTTGTGTTCTGTTAATTCATCTCACATAGTTACAACATTTCCCTCTAAAAGCCTTTCGCTAAGACTGTTCTTGTGGAATTTGCAAAGTGATATTTGGAAGCCCATACTGGGTTATGTTGAAAAAGGAAATATCTTCGGTTAAAAACTGAAAAGAAGCTTTTTGAGAAACTGCTTTGTGTTCTGTTAATTCATCTCACAGAGTTACAACTTTCCCCTCAGGAAGCCTTTCGCTAAGACTGTTCTTGTGAAACTTGCAAAGTGATATTTGGAAGCCCATAGAGGGCTATGGCTTAAAAGGAAATATCCTCCGTTAGAAACTGGAAAGAAGCTATCTGAGAAACTGCTTTGTGTTCTGTTAATTCATCTCACAGAGTTACAGTTTTCCCCTCCAGAAGTCTTTCGCTTCCACAGTTCTTGTGGAATTTGCATAGTGATATTTGTAATCCCATGGAGGGCTATGGTGAAAATGGAAATACCTTCAATTAAAAAATGAAAAGAAGCTTTCCGAGAAACTGCTTTGTGTTCTGTTAATTCATCTCAAAGAATTACAGCTTTCCCCTCAAGAAGCCTTCTGCTAAGACTGTTTTTGAGGAATTCCCAAAGTGATATGTGGAAGCCCATAGAGGGCTATGGTGAAAATGGAAATATCCTAAGATACTTACCGAAGAGAAGCTGTCTGAAAAACTGCTTTGTGTTCTGTTAGTTCATCTCACAGAGCTACAGCTTTTCCCTCAAGAAGCCGTTCATTAAGACTGTTTTGTGAAATTTAGAAAGTGATATTTGAAAACCCATAGAGGACTATGGTGAAAAAGGAAATATCTTCCGTTAAAAACTGGAAAGAAGCATTCTGAGAAAATGCCGTGTCTTCTGTTAACACGTCTCACTGAGTTACAGCTTTCCTCTCAAGAAGCCTTTCGCTAAGACTGTTCTTGTGGGATTTGCAATGTGATATTTGGAAGCCCATAGAGGACTATGGTGAGAAAGGAAATATCCTCCGTTAAAAACTGGAAAGAAGATTTGTGAGAAAATGCTTTGTGTTCTGTTAATTCATCTCACAGAGTTAGAGCTTTCCCCTCAAGAAGCCTTTCGATAAGACTGTTCTTGTGGAATTTGCAAAGTGATATTTGGAAGCCCATAGAGGTCTATGGTGAAAAAGGAAATATCCTCAGTTAAAAACTGGAAAGAAGCTTTCTGAGAAACTGCTTTGTGTTCAGTTAGTTCCTCTCACAGAGTTACAGCTTTCCCCTCAAGAAGGCTTTCGCTAAGACTGTTCATGTCGAATTTTCAAAGTGATAATTGGAATCCCATAGAGGGCTATGGTGAAAAAGGAAATATCCTAAGGTAAAAACTGAAAAGTAGGTTTCTGAGAAAATGTTTTGTGTTCTGTTAATTCATCTTACAGAGTTACAGCTTTACCCTCAAGAAGCCTTTCGCTAAGACTTTTCTTCTGGAATTTGCAAAGTGATATTTGGAAACCCTATAGCCCTATGGTGAAAATGGAAATATCCTAAGATAAAAAACGAAAAGAAGGTTTCTGAGAAACTTCTTTGAATTCTTTTAATTCATCTTACAGATTTACAGCTTTTATCTCCAGAATCCTTTCGCTAAGACTGTTCTTGTGGAATTTGCAAAATGTTTTTGGAAGCCCATAGAGGGCTATGCTGAAAAAGGAAATATGCTACGATAAAAACTGAAAAGAAGCTTTCTGAGAAACTGCTTTGTGTTCTGTTAATTCATCTCAGAGAGTTACAGCTTTCCCCTCAAGAAGTCTTTCACAAAGACTGTTCTTGTGTAATTTGCAAAGTGATATTTGGAAGACCATAGAGGGCTATGTTGAAAAAGGAAATATAGTAAGATAAAATCCGAAAAGAAGCTTTCTGAGAAACTGCTTTGTGTTCTGTTAATTCATCTCAAAGTGTCACAGATTTCCCCTCATGAGGCCGTTCACTAAGACTGTTCTTCTGAAATTTGGAAAGTGATATTTAGAATCTCATCGAGGGCAATGGTGAAAAAGGAAATATTTTCCGATAAAAACTGTAAAGAAGCTTTCTGATAAACTGCTTTGTGTTCTGTTAGTTCATCTCACAGAGTTACAGCTTTCCCCTCAAGGAGCCGTTAACTAAGACTGTTTTGTGAAATTTGCAAAGTGATATTTGGAAGCCCATAGAGGGCTAAGGTGAAAAAGGAAATATCTTCCGCTAAAAACTGGAAAGAACCATTCTGAGAAAATGTGGTGTGTTCTGTTAGTACATATCACCGAGGTACAGCTTTCCTCTCAAGAAGCCTTTCGCTAAGACTGTTCTTGTGGGATTTCCAAAGTGATATTTGGAAGCCCATAGAGGGCTATAGTGAAAAAGGAAATATCTTCAGTTAAATACTGGAAAGAAGCTTTCTGAAAGACTGCTTTGTGTTCTGTTAATTCATCTCACAGAGTTACAGCTTCCCCCCTCAAGAAGCCTTTCGCTAAGACTGTTCTTGTGGAATTTGCAAAGTCATATTTGGAAGCCCATAGAGGACTATGGTGAAAAAGGAACTAACTTCCGTTAAAAACTGGAAAGAAGATTTGTGAGAAACTGCTTTGTGTTCTGTTAATTCAACTCACAGAGTTACAGATTTCCCCTTCAGAAGCCTTTCGCTAAGACTGTTCTTCTGGAATTTGCAAAGTGATATTTGGAAGCCCATGGAGGGCTACGGTGAAAAGGGAAATAACTTCCGTTAAAAACTGGAAAGAAGCTTTCTGAGAAACTGCCGTGTGTTCTGTTAATACATCTCACCGAGTTACAGCTTTCCCCTCAAGAAGCCTTTCTATAAGACTGTTCTTGTGGAATTTGCAAAGTGATACTTGGAAGCCCATAGAGGGCTATTTTTAAAATGGAAATATCCTAGGATAAAAACCGAAAAGAAGCTGTCTGAGAAACTGCTTTGTGTTGTGTTAGTTCATCTCACAGTGTTACAGCTTTCCCCTCAAGAAGCCCTTCACTAAGACTGTTCTTGTGAAATTTGCAAACTGATATTTGTAATCCCATAGAGGACTTTGGTGAAAAAGGAAATATCTTTCGTTAAAAACTGGAAAGAAGATTTCTGAGAAACTGCTTTGTGTTCTGTTAATTCATCTCAGAGAGTTACAGATTTCCCCTCAAGAGGCCGTTCACTAAGACTGTTCTTGTGGAATTTGCAAAGTGATATTTTGAAGCCCATAGTGGACTATGGTGAAAAAGGAAATATCTTCCGCTAAAAACTGGAAAGAACCTTTCTGAGAAACTGCTTTGTGTTCCGTTAATTAATCTCACAGAGTTACAGCTTTCCTATCATGAAGCCGATCACTAAGGCTGTTCTTTTGGAATATGCAAAGTGATATTTGGAAGCCCATAGAGGGCTACGGTGAAAAAGGAAATATCCTAAGACAAAAACTGAAAAGAAGCTTTCTGAGAAACTGCTTTGTGTTCTGTTAATTCATCTCACAGAGTTACATTTCCCTCTAAAAGCCTTTCGCTAAGGCTGTTGTCGAATTTGCAAAGTGATATTTGGAAGCCCATAGAGGGCTATGGTGAAAAAGGAAATATCTTCAGTTAAAAACTGGAAAGAAGCTTTCTGAGAAACTGCCATGTGTTCTGATAATAGACCTCACCCAGTTACAGCTTTCCCTTCAAGAAGCCTTTCGCTAAGACTGTTGTTGTGGGATTTGCAAAATGATATTTGGAAGCCCATAGAGCGCTATGGTGAAAAAGGAAATATCTCCTGTTACAAAGCGGAAGGAAGCTTTCTGAGAAACTCCTTTTTGTTCTGTTAATTCACCTCAAAGAGTTACAGCTTTCCACTCAATAATTCTTTCGCTAAGACTGTTCTTGTGGAATTTGCAAAGTGAGATTTGGAAGCCCATAGAGGTCTATGGTGAAAAAGGAAATATCGTAAGATAAAAACTGAAAAGAAGCTTTCTGAGAAATTGCCTTGTGTTCTGTTAATTCATCTCACATAGTTACAACATTTCCCTCTAAAAGCCTTTCGCTAAGACTGTTCTTGTGGAATTTGCAAAGTGATATTTGGAAGCCCATACTGGGTTATGTTGAAAAAGGAAATATCTTCGGTTAAAAACTGAAAAGAAGCTTTTTGAGAAACTGCTTTGTGTTCTGTTAATTCATCTCACAGAGTTACAACTTTCCCCTCAGGAAGCCTTTCGCTAAGACTGTTCTTGTGAAACTTGCAAAGTGATATTTGGAAGCCCATAGAGGGCTATGGCGAAAAAGGAAATATCCTCCGTTAGAAACTGGAAAGAAGCTATCTGAGAAACTGCTTTGTGTTCTGTTAATTCATCTCACAGAGTTACAGTTTTCCCCTCCAGAAGTCTTTCGCTTCCACAGTTCTTGTGGAATTTGCATAGTGATATTTGTAATCCCATGGAGGGCTATGGTGAAAATGGAAATACCTTCAATTAAAAAATGAAAAGAAGCTTTCCGAGAAACTGCTTTGTGTTCTGTTAATTCATCTCAAAGAATTACAGCTTTCCCCTCAAGAAGCCTTCTGCTAAGACTGTTTTTGAGGAATTCCCAAAGTGATATGTGGAAGCCCATAGAGGGCTATGGTGAAAATGGAAATATCCTAAGATACTTACCGAAGAGAAGCTGTCTGAAAAACTGCTTTGTGTTCTGTTAGTTCATCTCACAGAGCTACAGCTTTTCCCTCAAGAAGCCGTTCATTAAGACTGTTTTGTGAAATTTGGAAAGTGATATTTGAAAACCCATAGAGGACTATGGTGAAAAAGGAAATATCTTCCGTTAAAAACTGGAAAGAAGCATTCTGAGAAAATGCCGTGTCTTCTGTTAACACGTCTCACTGAGTTACAGCTTTCCTCTCAAGAAGCCTTTCGCTAAGACTGTTCTTGTGGGATTTGCAATGTGATATTTGGAAGCCCATAGAGGACTATGGTGAGAAAGGAAATATCCTCCGTTAAAAACTGGAAAGAAGATTTGTGAGAAAATGCTTTGTGTTCTGTTAATTCATCTCACAGAGTTAGAGCTTTCCCCTCAAGAAGCCTTTCGATAAGACTGTTCTTGTGGAATTTGCAAAGTGATATTTGGAAGCCCATAGAGGTCTATGGTGAAAAAGGAAATATCCTCAGTTAAAAACTGGAAAGAAGCTTTCTGAGAAACTGCTTTGTGTTCAGTTAGTTCCTCTCACAGAGTTACAGCTTTCCCCTCAAGAAGGCTTTCGCTAAGACTGTTCATGTCGAATTTTCAAAGTGATAATTGGAATCCCATAGAGGGCTATGGTGAAAAAGGAAATATCCTAAGGTAAAAACTGAAAAGTAGGTTTCTGAGAAAATGTTTTGTGTTCTGTTAATTCATCTTACAGAGTTACAGCTTTACCCTCAAGAAGCCTTTCGCTAAGACTTTTCTTCTGGAATTTGCAAAGTGATATTTGGAAACCCTATAGCCCTATGGTGAAAATGGAAATATCCTAAGATAAAAAACGAAAAGAAGGTTTCTGAGAAACTTCTTTGAATTCTTTTAATTCATCTTACAGATTTACAGCTTTTATCTCCAGAATCCTTTCGCTAAGACTGTTCTTGTGGAATTTGCAAAATGTTTTTGGAAGCCCATAGAGGGCTATGCTGAAAAAGGAAATATGCTACGATAAAAACTGAAAAGAAGCTTTCTGAGAAACTGCTTTGTGTTCTGTTAATTCATCTCAGAGAGTTACAGCTTTCCCCTCAAGAAGTCTTTCACAAAGACTGTTCTTGTGTAATTTGCAAAGTGATATTTGGAAGACCATAGAGGGCTATGTTGAAAAAGGAAATATAGTAAGATAAAATCCGAAAAGAAGCTTTCTGAGAAACTGCTTTGTGTTCTGTTAATTCATCTCAAAGTGTCACAGATTTCCCCTCATGAGGCCGTTCACTAAGACTGTTCTTCTGAAATTTGGAAAGTGATATTTAGAATCTCATCGAGGGCAATGGTGAAAAAGGAAATATTTTCCGATAAAAACTGTAAAGAAGCTTTCTGATAAACTGCTTTGTGTTCTGTTAGTTCATCTCACAGAGTTACAGCTTTCCCCTCAAGGAGCCGTTAACTAAGACTGTTTTGTGAAATTTGCAAAGTGATATTTGGAAGCCCATAGAGGGCTAAGGTGAAAAAGGAAATATCTTCCGCTAAAAACTGGAAAGAACCATTCTGAGAAAATGCGGTGTGTTCTGTTAGTACATATCACCGAGGTACAGCTTTCCTCTCAAGAAGCCTTTCGCTAAGACTGTTCTTGTGGGATTTCCAAAGTGATATTTGGAAGCCCATAGAGGGCTATAGTGAAAAAGGAAATATCTTCAGTTAAATACTGGAAAGAAGCTTTCTGAAAGACTGCTTTGTGTTCTGTTAATTCATCTCACAGAGTTACAGCTTCCCCCCTCAAGAAGCCTTTCGCTAAGACTGTTCTTGTGGAATTTGCAAAGTCATATTTGGAAGCCCATAGAGGACTATGGTGAAAAAGGAACTAACTTCCGTTAAAAACTGGAAAGAAGATTTGTGAGAAACTGCTTTGTGTTCTGTTAATTCAACTCACAGAGTTACAGATTTCCCCTTCAGAAGCCTTTCGCTAAGACTGTTCTTCTGGAATTTGCAAAGTGATATTTGGAAGCCCATGGAGGGCTACGGTGAAAAGGGAAATAACTTCCGTTAAAAACTGGAAAGAAGCTTTCTGAGAAACTGCCGTGTGTTCTGTTAATACATCTCACCGAGTTACAGCTTTCCCCTCAAGAAGCCTTTCTATAAGACTGTTCTTGTGGAATTTGCAAAGTGATACTTGGAAGCCCATAGAGGGCTATTTTTAAAATGGAAATATCCTAGGATAAAAACCGAAAAGAAGCTGTCTGAGAAACTGCTTTGTGTTGTGTTAGTTCATCTCACAGTGTTACAGCTTTCCCCTCAAGAAGCCCTTCACTAAGACTGTTCTTGTGAAATTTGCAAACTGATATTTGTAATCCCATAGAGGACTTTGGTGAAAAAGGAAATATCTTTCGTTAAAAACTGGAAAGAAGATTTCTGAGAAACTGCTTTGTGTTCTGTTAATTCATCTCAGAGAGTTACAGATTTCCCCTCAAGAGGCCGTTCACTAAGACTGTTCTTGTGGAATTTGCAAAGTGATATTTTGAAGCCCATAGTGGACTATGGTGAAAAAGGAAATATCTTCCGCTAAAAACTGGAAAGAACCTTTCTGAGAAACTGCTTTGTGTTCCGTTAATTAATCTCACAGAGTTACAGCTTTCCTATCATGAAGCCGATCACTAAGGCTGTTCTTTTGGAATATGCAAAGTGATATTTGGAAGCCCATAGAGGGCTACGGTGAAAAAGGAAATATCCTAAGACAAAAACTGAAAAGAAGCTTTCTGAGAAACTGCTTTGTGTTCTGTTAATTCATCTCACAGAGTTACATTTCCCTCTAAAAGCCTTTCGCTAAGGCTGTTGTCGAATTTGCAAAGTGATATTTGGAAGCCCATAGAGGGCTATGGTGAAAAAGGAAATATCTTCAGTTAAAAACTGGAAAGAAGCTTTCTGAGAAACTGCCATGTGTTCTGATAATAGACCTCACCCAGTTACAGCTTTCCCTTCAAGAAGCCTTTCGCTAAGACTGTTGTTGTGGGATTTGCAAAATGATATTTGGAAGCCCATAGAGCGCTATGGTGAAAAAGGAAATATCTCCTGTTACAAAGCGGAAGGAAGCTTTCTGAGAAACTCCTTTTTGTTCTGTTAATTCACCTCAAAGAGTTACAGCTTTCCACTCAATAATTCTTTCGCTAAGACTGTTCTTGTGGAATTTGCAAAGTGAGATTTGGAAGCCCATAGAGGTCTATGGTGAAAAAGGAAATATCGTAAGATAAAAACTGAAAAGAAGCTTTCTGAGAAATTGCCTTGTGTTCTGTTAATTCATCTCACATAGTTACAACATTTCCCTCTAAAAGCCTTTCGCTAAGACTGTTCTTGTGGAATTTGCAAAGTGATATTTGGAAGCCCATACTGGGTTATGTTGAAAAAGGAAATATCTTCGGTTAAAAACTGAAAAGAAGCTTTTTGAGAAACTGCTTTGTGTTCTGTTAATTCATCTCACAGAGTTACAACTTTCCCCTCAGGAAGCCTTTCGCTAAGACTGTTGTTGTGAAACTTGCAAAGTGATATTTGGAAGCCCATAGAGGTCTATGGCTTAAAAGGAAATAACCTCCGTTAGAAACTGGAAAGAAGCTATCTGAGAAACTGCTTTGTGTTCTGTTAATTCATCTCACAGAGTTACAGTTTTCCCCTCCAGAAGTCTTTCGCTTCCACAGTTCTTGTGGAATTTGCATAGTGATATTTGTAATCCCATGGAGGGCTATGGTGAAAATGGAAATACCTTCAATTAAAAAATGAAAAGAAGCTTTCCGAGAAACTGCTTTGTGTTCTGTTAATTCATCTCAAAGAATTACAGCTTTCCCCTCAAGAAGCCTTCTGCTAAGACTGTTTTTGAGGAATTCCCAAAGTGATATGTGGAAGCCCATAGAGGGCTATGGTGAAAATGGAAATATCCTAAGATACTTACCGAAGAGAAGCTGTCTGAAAAACTGCTTTGTGTTCTGTTAGTTCATCTCACAGAGCTACAGCTTTTCCCTCAAGAAGCCGTTCATTAAGACTGTTTTGTGAAATTTGGAAAGTGATATTTGAAAACCCATAGAGGACTATGGTGAAAAAGGAAATATCTTCCGTTAAAAACTGGAAAGAAGCATTCTGAGAAAATGCCGTGTCTTCTGTTAACACATCTCACTGAGTTACAGCTTTCCTCTCAAGAAGCCTTTCGCTAAGACTGTTCTTGTGGGATTTGCAATGTGATATTTGGAAGCCCATAGAGGACTATGGTGAGAAAGGAAATATCCTCCGTTAAAAACTGGAAAGAAGATTTGTGAGAAAATGCTTTGTGTTCTGTTAATTCATCTCACAGAGTTAGAGCTTTCCCCTCAAGAAGCCTTTCGATAAGACTGTTCTTGTGGAATTTGCAAAGTGATATTTGGAAGCCCATAGAGGTCTATGGTGAAAAAGGAAATATCCTCAGTTAAAAACTGGAAAGAAGCTTTCTGAGAAACTGCTTTGTGTTCAGTTAGTTCCTCTCACAGAGTTACAGCTTTCCCCTCAAGAAGGCTTTCGCTAAGACTGTTCATGTCGAATTTTCAAAGTGATAATTGGAATCCCATAGAGGGCTATGGTGAAAAAGGAAATATCCTAAGGTAAAAACTGAAAAGTAGGTTTCTGAGAAAATGTTTTGTGTTCTGTTAATTCATCTTACAGAGTTACAGCTTTACCCTCAAGAAGCCTTTCGCTAAGACTTTTCTTCTGGAATTTGCAAAGTGATATTTGGAAACCCTATAGCCCTATGGTGAAAATGGAAATATCCTAAGATAAAAAACGAAAAGAAGGTTTCTGAGAAACTTCTTTGAATTCTTTTAATTCATCTTACAGATTTACAGCTTTTATCTCCAGAATCCTTTCGCTAAGACTGTTCTTGTGGAATTTGCAAAATGTTTTTGGAAGCCCATAGAGGGCTATGCTGAAAAAGGAAATATGCTACGATAAAAACTGAAAAGAAGCTTTCTGAGAAACTGCTTTGTGTTCTGTTAATTCATCTCAGAGAGTTACAGCTTTCCCCTCAAGAAGTCTTTCACAAAGACTGTTCTTGTGTAATTTGCAAAGTGATATTTGGAAGACCATAGAGGGCTATGTTGAAAAAGGAAATATAGTAAGATAAAATCCGAAAAGAAGCTTTCTGAGAAACTGCTTTGTGTTCTGTTAATTCATCTCAAAGTGTCACAGATTTCCCCTCATGAGGCCGTTCACTAAGACTGTTCTTCTGAAATTTGGAAAGTGATATTTAGAATCTCATCGAGGGCAATGGTGAAAAAGGAAATATTTTCCGATAAAAACTGTAAAGAAGCTTTCTGATAAACTGCTTTGTGTTCTGTTAGTTCATCTCACAGAGTTACAGCTTTCCCCTCAAGGAGCCGTTAACTAAGACTGTTTTGTGAAATTTGCAAAGTGATATTTGGAAGCCCATAGAGGGCTAAGGTGAAAAAGGAAATATCTTCCGCTAAAAACTGGAAAGAACCATTCTGAGAAAATGCGGTGTGTTCTGTTAGTACATATCACCGAGGTACAGCTTTCCTCTCAAGAAGCCTTTCGCTAAGACTGTTCTTGTGGGATTTCCAAAGTGATATTTGGAAGCCCATAGAGGGCTATAGTGAAAAAGGAAATATCTTCAGTTAAATACTGGAAAGAAGCTTTCTGAAAGACTGCTTTGTGTTCTGTTAATTCATCTCACAGAGTTACAGCTTCCCCCCTCAAGAAGCCTTTCGCTAAGACTGTTCTTGTGGAATTTGCAAAGTCATATTTGGAAGCCCATAGAGGACTATGGTGAAAAAGGAACTAACTTCCGTTAAAAACTGGAAAGAAGATTTGTGAGAAACTGCTTTGTGTTCTGTTAATTCAACTCACAGAGTTACAGATTTCCCCTTCAGAAGCCTTTCGCTAAGACTGTTCTTCTGGAATTTGCAAAGTGATATTTGGAAGCCCATGGAGGGCTACGGTGAAAAGGGAAATAACTTCCGTTAAAAACTGGAAAGAAGCTTTCTGAGAAACTGCCGTGTGTTCTGTTAATACATCTCACCGAGTTACAGCTTTCCCCTCAAGAAGCCTTTCTATAAGACTGTTCTTGTGGAATTTGCAAAGTGATACTTGGAAGCCCATAGAGGGCTATTTTTAAAATGGAAATATCCTAGGATAAAAACCGAAAAGAAGCTGTCTGAGAAACTGCTTTGTGTTGTGTTAGTTCATCTCACAGTGTTACAGCTTTCCCCTCAAGAAGCCCTTCACTAAGACTGTTCTGGTGAAATTTGCAAACTGATATTTGTAATCCCATAGAGGACTTTGGTGAAAAAGGAAATATCTTTCGTTAAAAACTGGAAAGAAGATTTCTGAGAAACTGCTTTGTGTTCTGTTAATTCATCTCAGAGAGTTACAGATTTCCCCTCAAGAGGCCGTTCACTAAGACTGTTCTTGTGGAATTTGCAAAGTGATATTTTGAAGCCCATAGTGGACTATGGTGAAAAAGGAAATATCTTCCGCTAAAAACTGGAAAGAACCTTTCTGAGAAACTGCTTTGTGTTCCGTTAATTAATCTCACAGAGTTACAGCTTTCCTATCATGAAGCCGATCACTAAGGCTGTTCTTTTGGAATATGCAAAGTGATATTTGGAAGCCCATAGAGGGCTACGGTGAAAAAGGAAATATCCTAAGACAAAAACTGAAAAGAAGCTTTCTGAGAAACTGCTTTGTGTTCTGTTAATTCATCTCACAGAGTTACATTTCCCTCTAAAAGCCTTTCGCTAAGGCTGTTGTCGAATTTGCAAAGTGATATTTGGAAGCCCATAGAGGGCTATGGTGAAAAAGGAAATATCTTCAGTTAAAAACTGGAAAGAAGCTTTCTGAGAAACTGCCATGTGTTCTGATAATAGACCTCACCCAGTTACAGCTTTCCCTTCAAGAAGCCTTTCGCTAAGACTGTTGTTGTGGGATTTGCAAAATGATATTTGGAAGCCCATAGAGCGCTATGGTGAAAAAGGAAATATCTCCTGTTACAAAGCGGAAGGAAGCTTTCTGAGAAACTCCTTTTTGTTCTGTTAATTCACCTCAAAGAGTTACAGCTTTCCACTCAATAATTCTTTCGCTAAGACTGTTCTTGTGGAATTTGCAAAGTGAGATTTGGAAGCCCATAGAGGTCTATGGTGAAAAAGGAAATATCGTAAGATAAAAACTGAAAAGAAGCTTTCTGAGAAATTGCCTTGTGTTCTGTTAATTCATCTCACATAGTTACAACATTTCCCTCTAAAAGCCTTTCGCTAAGACTGTTCTTGTGGAATTTGCAAAGTGATATTTGGAAGCCCATACTGGGTTATGTTGAAAAAGGAAATATCTTCGGTTAAAAACTGAAAAGAAGCTTTTTGAGAAACTGCTTTGTGTTCTGTTAATTCATCTCACAGAGTTACAACTTTCCCCTCAGGAAGCCTTTCGCTAAGACTGTTCTTGTGAAACTTGCAAAGTGATATTTGGAAGCCCATAGAGGGCTATGGCTTAAAAGGAAATATCCTCCGTTAGAAACTGGAAAGAAGCTATCTGAGAAACTGCTTTGTGTTCTGTTAATTCATCTCACAGAGTTACAGTTTTCCCCTCCAGAAGTCTTTCGCTTCCACAGTTCTTGTGGAATTTGCATAGTGATATTTGTAATCCCATGGAGGGCTATGGTGAAAATGGAAATACCTTCAATTAAAAAATGAAAAGAAGCTTTCCGAGAAACTGCTTTGTGTTCTGTTAATTCATCTCAAAGAATTACAGCTTTCCCCTCAAGAAGCCTTCTGCTAAGACTGTTTTTGAGGAATTCCCAAAGTGATATGTGGAAGCCCATAGAGGGCTATGGTGAAAATGGAAATATCCTAAGATACTTACCGAAGAGAAGCTGTCTGAAAAACTGCTTTGTGTTCTGTTAGTTCATCTCACAGAGCTACAGCTTTTCCCTCAAGAAGCCGTTCATTAAGACTGTTTTGTGAAATTTAGAAAGTGATATTTGAAAACCCATAGAGGACTATGGTGAAAAAGGAAATATCTTCCGTTAAAAACTGGAAAGAAGCATTCTGAGAAAATGCCGTGTCTTCTGTTAACACGTCTCACTGAGTTACAGCTTTCCTCTCAAGAAGCCTTTCGCTAAGACTGTTCTTGTGGGATTTGCAATGTGATATTTGGAAGCCCATAGAGGACTATGGTGAGAAAGGAAATATCCTCCGTTAAAAACTGGAAAGAAGATTTGTGAGAAAATGCTTTGTGTTCTGTTAATTCATCTCACAGAGTTAGAGCTTTCCCCTCAAGAAGCCTTTCGATAAGACTGTTCTTGTGGAATTTGCAAAGTGATATTTGGAAGCCCATAGAGGTCTATGGTGAAAAAGGAAATATCCTCAGTTAAAAACTGGAAAGAAGCTTTCTGAGAAACTGCTTTGTGTTCAGTTAGTTCCTCTCACAGAGTTACAGCTTTCCCCTCAAGAAGGCTTTCGCTAAGACTGTTCATGTCGAATTTTCAAAGTGATAATTGGAATCCCATAGAGGGCTATGGTGAAAAAGGAAATATCCTAAGGTAAAAACTGAAAAGTAGGTTTCTGAGAAAATGTTTTGTGTTCTGTTAATTCATCTTACAGAGTTACAGCTTTACCCTCAAGAAGCCTTTCGCTAAGACTTTTCTTCTGGAATTTGCAAAGTGATATTTGGAAACCCTATAGCCCTATGGTGAAAATGGAAATATCCTAAGATAAAAAACGAAAAGAAGGTTTCTGAGAAACTTCTTTGAATTCTTTTAATTCATCTTACAGATTTACAGCTTTTATCTCCAGAATCCTTTCGCTAAGACTGTTCTTGTGGAATTTGCAAAATGTTTTTGGAAGCCCATAGAGGGCTATGCTGAAAAAGGAAATATGCTACGATAAAAACTGAAAAGAAGCTTTCTGAGAAACTGCTTTGTGTTCTGTTAATTCATCTCAGAGAGTTACAGCTTTCCCCTCAAGAAGTCTTTCACAAAGACTGTTCTTGTGTAATTTGCAAAGTGATATTTGGAAGACCATAGAGGGCTATGTTGAAAAAGGAAATATAGTAAGATAAAATCCGAAAAGAAGCTTTCTGAGAAACTGCTTTGTGTTCTGTTAATTCATCTCAAAGTGTCACAGATTTCCCCTCATGAGGCCGTTCACTAAGACTGTTCTTCTGAAATTTGGAAAGTGATATTTAGAATCTCATCGAGGGCAATGGTGAAAAAGGAAATATTTTCCGATAAAAACTGTAAAGAAGCTTTCTGATAAACTGCTTTGTGTTCTGTTAGTTCATCTCACAGAGTTACAGCTTTCCCCTCAAGGAGCCGTTAACTAAGACTGTTTTGTGAAATTTGCAAAGTGATATTTGGAAGCCCATAGAGGGCTAAGGTGAAAAAGGAAATATCTTCCGCTAAAAACTGGAAAGAACCATTCTGAGAAAATGCGGTGTGTTCTGTTAGTACATATCACCGAGGTACAGCTTTCCTCTCAAGAAGCCTTTCGCTAAGACTGTTCTTGTGGGATTTCCAAAGTGATATTTGGAAGCCCATAGAGGGCTATAGTGAAAAAGGAAATATCTTCAGTTAAATACTGGAAAGAAGCTTTCTGAAAGACGGCTTTGTGTTCTGTTAATTCATCTCACAGAGTTACAGCTTCCCCCCTCAAGAAGCCTTTCGCTAAGACTGTTCTTGTGGAATTTGCAAAGTCATATTTGGAAGCCCATAGAGGACTATGGTGAAAAAGGAACTAACTTCCGTTAAAAACTGGAAAGAAGATTTGTGAGAAACTGCTTTGTGTTCTGTTAATTCAACTCACAGAGTTACAGATTTCCCCTTCAGAAGCCTTTCGCTAAGACTGTTCTTCTGGAATTTGCAAAGTGATATTTGGAAGCCCATGGAGGGCTACGGTGAAAAGGGAAATAACTTCCGTTAAAAACTGGAAAGAAGCTTTCTGAGAAACTGCCGTGTGTTCTGTTAATACATCTCACCGAGTTACAGCTTTCCCCTCAAGAAGCCTTTCTATAAGACTGTTCTTGTGGAATTTGCAAAGTGATACTTGGAAGCCCATAGAGGGCTATTTTTAAAATGGAAATATCCTAGGATAAAAACCGAAAAGAAGCTGTCTGAGAAACTGCTTTGTGTTGTGTTAGTTCATCTCACAGTGTTACAGCTTTCCCCTCAAGAAGCCCTTCACTAAGACTGTTCTTGTGAAATTTGCAAACTGATATTTGTAATCCCATAGAGGACTTTGGTGAAAAAGGAAATATCTTTCGTTAAAAACTGGAAAGAAGATTTCTGAGAAACTGCTTTGTGTTCTGTTAATTCATCTCAGAGAGTTACAGATTTCCCCTCAAGAGGCCGTTCACTAAGACTGTTCTTGTGGAATTTGCAAAGTGATATTTTGAAGCCCATAGTGGACTATGGTGAAAAAGGAAATATCTTCCGCTAAAAACTGGAAAGAACCTTTCTGAGAAACTGCTTTGTGTTCCGTTAATTAATCTCACAGAGTTACAGCTTTCCTATCATGAAGCCGATCACTAAGGCTGTTCTTTTGGAATATGCAAAGTGATATTTGGAAGCCCATAGAGGGCTACGGTGAAAAAGGAAATATCCTAAGACAAAAACTGAAAAGAAGCTTTCTGAGAAACTGCTTTGTGTTCTGTTAATTCATCTCACAGAGTTACATTTCCCTCTAAAAGCCTTTCGCTAAGGCTGTTGTCGAATTTGCAAAGTGATATTTGGAAGCCCATAGAGGGCTATGGTGAAAAAGGAAATATCTTCAGTTAAAAACTGGAAAGAAGCTTTCTGAGAAACTGCCATGTGTTCTGATAATAGACCTCACCCAGTTACAGCTTTCCCTTCAAGAAGCCTTTCGCTAAGACTGTTGTTGTGGGATTTGCAAAATGATATTTGGAAGCCCATAGAGCGCTATGGTGAAAAAGGAAATATCTCCTGTTACAAAGCGGAAGGAAGCTTTCTGAGAAACTCCTTTTTGTTCTGTTAATTCACCTCAAAGAGTTACAGCTTTCCACTCAATAATTCTTTCGCTAAGACTGTTCTTGTGGAATTTGCAAAGTGAGATTTGGAAGCCCATAGAGGTCTATGGTGAAAAAGGAAATATCGTAAGATAAAAACTGAAAAGAAGCTTTCTGAGAAATTGCCTTGTGTTCTGTTAATTCATCTCACATAGTTACAACATTTCCCTCTAAAAGCCTTTCGCTAAGACTGTTCTTGTGGAATTTGCAAAGTGATATTTGGAAGCCCATACTGGGTTATGTTGAAAAAGGAAATATCTTCGGTTAAAAACTGAAAAGAAGCTTTTTGAGAAACTGCTTTGTGTTCTGTTAATTCATCTCACAGAGTTACAACTTTCCCCTCAGGAAGCCTTTCGCTAAGACTGTTCTTGTGAAACTTGCAAAGTGATATTTGGAAGCCCATAGAGGGCTATGGCTTAAAAGGAAATATCCTCCGTTAGAAACTGGAAAGAAGCTATCTGAGAAACTGCTTTGTGTTCTGTTAATTCATCTCACAGAGTTACAGTTTTCCCCTCCAGAAGTCTTTCGCTTCCACAGTTCTTGTGGAATTTGCATAGTGATATTTGTAATCCCATGGAGGGCTATGGTGAAAATGGAAATACCTTCAATTAAAAAATGAAAAGAAGCTTTCCGAGAAACTGCTTTGTGTTCTGTTAATTCATCTCAAAGAATTACAGCTTTCCCCTCAAGAAGCCTTCTGCTAAGACTGTTTTTGAGGAATTCCCAAAGTGATATGTGGAAGCCCATAGAGGGCTATGGTGAAAATGGAAATATCCTAAGATACTTACCGAAGAGAAGCTGTCTGAAAAACTGCTTTGTGTTCTGTTAGTTCATCTCACAGAGCTACAGCTTTTCCCTCAAGAAGCCGTTCATTAAGACTGTTTTGTGAAATTTGGAAAGTGATATTTGAAAACCCATAGAGGACTATGGTGAAAAAGGAAATATCTTCCGTTAAAAACTGGAAAGAAGCATTCTGAGAAAATGCCGTGTCTTCTGTTAACACGTCTCACTGAGTTACAGCTTTCCTCTCAAGAAGCCTTTCGCTAAGACTGTTCTTGTGGGATTTGCAATGTGATATTTGGAAGCCCATAGAGGACTATGGTGAGAAAGGAAATATCCTCCGTTAAAAACTGGAAAGAAGATTTGTGAGAAAATGCTTTGTGTTCTGTTAATTCATCTCACAGAGTTAGAGCTTTCCCCTCAAGAAGCCTTTCGATAAGACTGTTCTTGTGGAATTTGCAAAGTGATATTTGGAAGCCCATAGAGGTCTATGGTGAAAAAGGAAATATCCTCAGTTAAAAACTGGAAAGAAGCTTTCTGAGAAACTGCTTTGTGTTCAGTTAGTTCCTCTCACAGAGTTACAGCTTTCCCCTCAAGAAGGCTTTCGCTAAGACTGTTCATGTCGAATTTTCAAAGTGATAATTGGAATCCCATAGAGGGCTATGGTGAAAAAGGAAATATCCTAAGGTAAAAACTGAAAAGTAGGTTTCTGAGAAAATGTTTTGTGTTCTGTTAATTCATCTTACAGAGTTACAGCTTTACCCTCAAGAAGCCTTTCGCTAAGACTTTTCTTCTGGAATTTGCAAAGTGATATTTGGAAACCCTATAGCCCTATGGTGAAAATGGAAATATCCTAAGATAAAAAACGAAAAGAAGGTTTCTGAGAAACTTCTTTGAATTCTTTTAATTCATCTTACAGATTTACAGCTTTTATCTCCAGAATCCTTTCGCTAAGACTGTTCTTGTGGAATTTGCAAAATGTTTTTGGAAGCCCATAGAGGGCTATGCTGAAAAAGGAAATATGCTACGATAAAAACTGAAAAGAAGCTTTCTGAGAAACTGCTTTGTGTTCTGTTAATTCATCTCAGAGAGTTACAGCTTTCCCCTCAAGAAGTCTTTCACAAAGACTGTTCTTGTGTAATTTGCAAAGTGATATTTGGAAGACCATAGAGGGCTATGTTGAAAAAGGAAATATAGTAAGATAAAATCCGAAAAGAAGCTTTCTGAGAAACTGCTTTGTGTTCTGTTAATTCATCTCAAAGTGTCACAGATTTCCCCTCATGAGGCCGTTCACTAAGACTGTTCTTCTGAAATTTGGAAAGTGATATTTAGAATCTCATCGAGGGCAATGGTGAAAAAGGAAATATTTTCCGATAAAAACTGTAAAGAAGCTTTCTGATAAACTGCTTTGTGTTCTGTTAGTTCATCTCACAGAGTTACAGCTTTCCCCTCAAGGAGCCGTTAACTAAGACTGTTTTGTGAAATTTGCAAAGTGATATTTGGAAGCCCATAGAGGGCTAAGGTGAAAAAGGAAATATCTTCCGCTAAAAACTGGAAAGAACCATTCTGAGAAAATGCGGTGTGTTCTGTTAGTACATATCACCGAGGTACAGCTTTCCTCTCAAGAAGCCTTTCGCTAAGACTGTTCTTGTGGGATTTCCAAAGTGATATTTGGAAGCCCATAGAGGGCTATAGTGAAAAAGGAAATATCTTCAGTTAAATACTGGAAAGAAGCTTTCTGAAAGACGGCTTTGTGTTCTGTTAATTCATCTCACAGAGTTACAGCTTCCCCCCTCAAGAAGCCTTTCGCTAAGACTGTTCTTGTGGAATTTGCAAAGTCATATTTGGAAGCCCATAGAGGACTATGGTGAAAAAGGAACTAACTTCCGTTAAAAACTGGAAAGAAGATTTGTGAGAAACTGCTTTGTGTTCTGTTAATTCAACTCACAGAGTTACAGATTTCCCCTTCAGAAGCCTTTCGCTAAGACTGTTCTTCTGGAATTTGCAAAGTGATATTTGGAAGCCCATGGAGGGCTACGGTGAAAAGGGAAATAACTTCCGTTAAAAACTGGAAAGAAGCTTTCTGAGAAACTGCCGTGTGTTCTGTTAATACATCTCACCGAGTTACAGCTTTCCCCTCAAGAAGCCTTTCTATAAGACTGTTCTTGTGGAATTTGCAAAGTGATACTTGGAAGCCCATAGAGGGCTATTTTTAAAATGGAAATATCCTAGGATAAAAACCGAAAAGAAGCTGTCTGAGAAACTGCTTTGTGTTGTGTTAGTTCATCTCACAGTGTTACAGCTTTCCCCTCAAGAAGCCCTTCACTAAGACTGTTCTTGTGAAATTTGCAAACTGATATTTGTAATCCCATAGAGGACTTTGGTGAAAAAGGAAATATCTTTCGTTAAAAACTGGAAAGAAGATTTCTGAGAAACTGCTTTGTGTTCTGTTAATTCATCTCAGAGAGTTACAGATTTCCCCTCAAGAGGCCGTTCACTAAGACTGTTCTTGTGGAATTTGCAAAGTGATATTTTGAAGCCCATAGTGGACTATGGTGAAAAAGGAAATATCTTCCGCTAAAAACTGGAAAGAACCTTTCTGAGAAACTGCTTTGTGTTCCGTTAATTAATCTCACAGAGTTACAGCTTTCCTATCATGAAGCCGATCACTAAGGCTGTTCTTTTGGAATATGCAAAGTGATATTTGGAAGCCCATAGAGGGCTACGGTGAAAAAGGAAATATCCTAAGACAAAAACTGAAAAGAAGCTTTCTGAGAAACTGCTTTGTGTTCTGTTAATTCATCTCACAGAGTTACATTTCCCTCTAAAAGCCTTTCGCTAAGGCTGTTGTCGAATTTGCAAAGTGATATTTGGAAGCCCATAGAGGGCTATGGTGAAAAAGGAAATATCTTCAGTTAAAAACTGGAAAGAAGCTTTCTGAGAAACTGCCATGTGTTCTGATAATAGACCTCACCCAGTTACAGCTTTCCCTTCAAGAAGCCTTTCGCTAAGACTGTTGTTGTGGGATTTGCAAAATGATATTTGGAAGCCCATAGAGCGCTATGGTGAAAAAGGAAATATCTCCTGTTACAAAGCGGAAGGAAGCTTTCTGAGAAACTCCTTTTTGTTCTGTTAATTCACCTCAAAGAGTTACAGCTTTCCACTCAATAATTCTTTCGCTAAGACTGTTCTTGTGGAATTTGCAAAGTGAGATTTGGAAGCCCATAGAGGTCTATGGTGAAAAAGGAAATATCGTAAGATAAAAACTGAAAAGAAGCTTTCTGAGAAATTGCCTTGTGTTCTGTTAATTCATCTCACATAGTTACAACATTTCCCTCTAAAAGCCTTTCGCTAAGACTGTTCTTGTGGAATTTGCAAAGTGATATTTGGAAGCCCATACTGGGTTATGTTGAAAAAGGAAATATCTTCGGTTAAAAACTGAAAAGAAGCTTTTTGAGAAACTGCTTTGTGTTCTGTTAATTCATCTCACAGAGTTACAACTTTCCCCTCAGGAAGCCTTTCGCTAAGACTGTTCTTGTGAAACTTGCAAAGTGATATTTGGAAGCCCATAGAGGGCTATGGCTTAAAAGGAAATATCCTCCGTTAGAAACTGGAAAGAAGCTATCTGAGAAACTGCTTTGTGTTCTGTTAATTCATCTCACAGAGTTACAGTTTTCCCCTCCAGAAGTCTTTCGCTTCCACAGTTCTTGTGGAATTTGCATAGTGATATTTGTAATCCCATGGAGGGCTATGGTGAAAATGGAAATACCTTCAATTAAAAAATGAAAAGAAGCTTTCCGAGAAACTGCTTTGTGTTCTGTTAATTCATCTCAAAGAATTACAGCTTTCCCCTCAAGAAGCCTTCTGCTAAGACTGTTTTTGAGGAATTCCCAAAGTGATATGTGGAAGCCCATAGAGGGCTATGGTGAAAATGGAAATATCCTAAGATACTTACCGAAGAGAAGCTGTCTGAAAAACTGCTTTGTGTTCTGTTAGTTCATCTCACAGAGCTACAGCTTTTCCCTCAAGAAGCCGTTCATTAAGACTGTTTTGTGAAATTTGGAAAGTGATATTTGAAAACCCATAGAGGACTATGGTGAAAAAGGAAATATCTTCCGTTAAAAACTGGAAAGAAGCATTCTGAGAAAATGCCGTGTCTTCTGTTAACACGTCTCACTGAGTTACAGCTTTCCTCTCAAGAAGCCTTTCGCTAAGACTGTTCTTGTGGGATTTGCAATGTGATATTTGGAAGCCCATAGAGGACTATGGTGAGAAAGGAAATATCCTCCGTTAAAAACTGGAAAGAAGATTTGTGAGAAAATGCTTTGTGTTCTGTTAATTCATCTCACAGAGTTAGAGCTTTCCCCTCAAGAAGCCTTTCGATAAGACTGTTCTTGTGGAATTTGCAAAGTGATATTTGGAAGCCCATAGAGGTCTATGGTGAAAAAGGAAATATCCTCAGTTAAAAACTGGAAAGAAGCTTTCTGAGAAACTGCTTTGTGTTCAGTTAGTTCCTCTCACAGAGTTACAGCTTTCCCCTCAAGAAGGCTTTCGCTAAGACTGTTCATGTCGAATTTTCAAAGTGATAATTGGAATCCCATAGAGGGCTATGGTGAAAAAGGAAATATCCTAAGGTAAAAACTGAAAAGTAGGTTTCTGAGAAAATGTTTTGTGTTCTGTTAATTCATCTTACAGAGTTACAGCTTTACCCTCAAGAAGCCTTTCGCTAAGACTTTTCTTCTGGAATTTGCAAAGTGATATTTGGAAACCCTATAGCCCTATGGTGAAAATGGAAATATCCTAAGATAAAAAACGAAAAGAAGGTTTCTGAGAAACTTCTTTGAATTCTTTTAATTCATCTTACAGATTTACAGCTTTTATCTCCAGAATCCTTTCGCTAAGACTGTTCTTGTGGAATTTGCAAAATGTTTTTGGAAGCCCATAGAGGGCTATGCTGAAAAAGGAAATATGCTACGATAAAAACTGAAAAGAAGCTTTCTGAGAAACTGCTTTGTGTTCTGTTAATTCATCTCAGAGAGTTACAGCTTTCCCCTCAAGAAGTCTTTCACAAAGACTGTTCTTGTGTAATTTGCAAAGTGATATTTGGAAGACCATAGAGGGCTATGTTGAAAAAGGAAATATAGTAAGATAAAATCCGAAAAGAAGCTTTCTGAGAAACTGCTTTGTGTTCTGTTAATTCATCTCAAAGTGTCACAGATTTCCCCTCATGAGGCCGTTCACTAAGACTGTTCTTCTGAAATTTGGAAAGTGATATTTAGAATCTCATCGAGGGCAATGGTGAAAAAGGAAATATTTTCCGATAAAAACTGTAAAGAAGCTTTCTGATAAACTGCTTTGTGTTCTGTTAGTTCATCTCACAGAGTTACAGCTTTCCCCTCAAGGAGCCGTTAACTAAGACTGTTTTGTGAAATTTGCAAAGTGATATTTGGAAGCCCATAGAGGGCTAAGGTGAAAAAGGAAATATCTTCCGCTAAAAACTGGAAAGAACCATTCTGAGAAAATGCGGTGTGTTCTGTTAGTACATATCACCGAGGTACAGCTTTCCTCTCAAGAAGCCTTTCGCTAAGACTGTTCTTGTGGGATTTCCAAAGTGATATTTGGAAGCCCATAGAGGGCTATAGTGAAAAAGGAAATATCTTCAGTTAAATACTGGAAAGAAGCTTTCTGAAAGACTGCTTTGTGTTCTGTTAATTCATCTCACAGAGTTACAGCTTCCCCCCTCAAGAAGCCTTTCGCTAAGACTGTTCTTGTGGAATTTGCAAAGTCATATTTGGAAGCCCATAGAGGACTATGGTGAAAAAGGAACTAACTTCCGTTAAAAACTGGAAAGAAGATTTGTGAGAAACTGCTTTGTGTTCTGTTAATTCAACTCACAGAGTTACAGATTTCCCCTTCAGAAGCCTTTCGCTAAGACTGTTCTTCTGGAATTTGCAAAGTGATATTTGGAAGCCCATGGAGGGCTACGGTGAAAAGGGAAATAACTTCCGTTAAAAACTGGAAAGAAGCTTTCTGAGAAACTGCCGTGTGTTCTGTTAATACATCTCACCGAGTTACAGCTTTCCCCTCAAGAAGCCTTTCTATAAGACTGTTCTTGTGGAATTTGCAAAGTGATACTTGGAAGCCCATAGAGGGCTATTTTTAAAATGGAAATATCCTAGGATAAAAACCGAAAAGAAGCTGTCTGAGAAACTGCTTTGTGTTGTGTTAGTTCATCTCACAGTGTTACAGCTTTCCCCTCAAGAAGCCCTTCACTAAGACTGTTCTTGTGAAATTTGCAAACTGATATTTGTAATCCCATAGAGGACTTTGGTGAAAAAGGAAATATCTTTCGTTAAAAACTGGAAAGAAGATTTCTGAGAAACTGCTTTGTGTTCTGTTAATTCATCTCAGAGAGTTACAGATTTCCCCTCAAGAGGCCGTTCACTAAGACTGTTCTTGTGGAATTTGCAAAGTGATATTTTGAAGCCCATAGTGGACTATGGTGAAAAAGGAAATATCTTCCGCTAAAAACTGGAAAGAACCTTTCTGAGAAACTGCTTTGTGTTCCGTTAATTAATCTCACAGAGTTACAGCTTTCCTATCATGAAGCCGATCACTAAGGCTGTTCTTTTGGAATATGCAAAGTGATATTTGGAAGCCCATAGAGGGCTACGGTGAAAAAGGAAATATCCTAAGACAAAAACTGAAAAGAAGCTTTCTGAGAAACTGCTTTGTGTTCTGTTAATTCATCTCACAGAGTTACATTTCCCTCTAAAAGCCTTTCGCTAAGGCTGTTGTCGAATTTGCAAAGTGATATTTGGAAGCCCATAGAGGGCTATGGTGAAAAAGGAAATATCTTCAGTTAAAAACTGGAAAGAAGCTTTCTGAGAAACTGCCATGTGTTCTGATAATAGACCTCACCCAGTTACAGCTTTCCCTTCAAGAAGCCTTTCGCTAAGACTGTTGTTGTGGGATTTGCAAAATGATATTTGGAAGCCCATAGAGCGCTATGGTGAAAAAGGAAATATCTCCTGTTACAAAGCGGAAGGAAGCTTTCTGAGAAACTCCTTTTTGTTCTGTTAATTCACCTCAAAGAGTTACAGCTTTCCACTCAATAATTCTTTCGCTAAGACTGTTCTTGTGGAATTTGCAAAGTGAGATTTGGAAGCCCATAGAGGTCTATGGTGAAAAAGGAAATATCGTAAGATAAAAACTGAAAAGAAGCTTTCTGAGAAATTGCCTTGTGTTCTGTTAATTCATCTCACATAGTTACAACATTTCCCTCTAAAAGCCTTTCGCTAAGACTGTTCTTGTGGAATTTGCAAAGTGATATTTGGAAGCCCATACTGGGTTATGTTGAAAAAGGAAATATCTTCGGTTAAAAACTGAAAAGAAGCTTTTTGAGAAACTGCTTTGTGTTCTGTTAATTCATCTCACAGAGTTACAACTTTCCCCTCAGGAAGCCTTTCGCTAAGACTGTTCTTGTGAAACTTGCAAAGTGATATTTGGAAGCCCATAGAGGGCTATGGCGAAAAAGGAAATATCCTCCGTTAGAAACTGGAAAGAAGCTATCTGAGAAACTGCTTTGTGTTCTGTTAATTCATCTCACAGAGTTACAGTTTTCCCCTCCAGAAGTCTTTCGCTTCCACAGTTCTTGTGGAATTTGCATAGTGATATTTGTAATCCCATGGAGGGCTATGGTGAAAATGGAAATACCTTCAATTAAAAAATGAAAAGAAGCTTTCCGAGAAACTGCTTTGTGTTCTGTTAATTCATCTCAAAGAATTACAGCTTTCCCCTCAAGAAGCCTTCTGCTAAGACTGTTTTTGAGGAATTCCCAAAGTGATATGTGGAAGCCCATAGAGGGCTATGGTGAAAATGGAAATATCCTAAGATACTTACCGAAGAGAAGCTGTCTGAAAAACTGCTTTGTGTTCTGTTAGTTCATCTCACAGAGCTACAGCTTTTCCCTCAAGAAGCCGTTCATTAAGACTGTTTTGTGAAATTTGGAAAGTGATATTTGGAAACCCATAGAGGACTATGGTGAAAAAGGAAATATCTTCCGTTAAAAACTGGAAAGAAGCATTCTGAGAAAATGCCGTGTCTTCTGTTAACACGTCTCACTGAGTTACAGCTTTCCTCTCAAGAAGCCTTTCGCTAAGACTGTTCTTGTGGGATTTGCAATGTGATATTTGGAAGCCCATAGAGGACTATGGTGAGAAAGGAAATATCCTCCGTTAAAAACTGGAAAGAAGATTTGTGAGAAAATGCTTTGTGTTCTGTTAATTCATCTCACAGAGTTAGAGCTTTCCCCTCAAGAAGCCTTTCGATAAGACTGTTCTTGTGGAATTTGCAAAGTGATATTTGGAAGCCCATAGAGGTCTATGGTGAAAAAGGAAATATCCTCAGTTAAAAACTGGAAAGAAGCTTTCTGAGAAACTGCTTTGTGTTCAGTTAGTTCCTCTCACAGAGTTACAGCTTTCCCCTCAAGAAGGCTTTCGCTAAGACTGTTCATGTCGAATTTTCAAAGTGATAATTGGAATCCCATAGAGGGCTATGGTGAAAAAGGAAATATCCTAAGGTAAAAACTGAAAAGTAGGTTTCTGAGAAAATGTTTTGTGTTCTGTTAATTCATCTTACAGAGTTACAGCTTTACCCTCAAGAAGCCTTTCGCTAAGACTTTTCTTCTGGAATTTGCAAAGTGATATTTGGAAACCCTATAGCCCTATGGTGAAAATGGAAATATCCTAAGATAAAAAACGAAAAGAAGGTTTCTGAGAAACTTCTTTGAATTCTTTTAATTCATCTTACAGATTTACAGCTTTTATCTCCAGAATCCTTTCGCTAAGACTGTTCTTGTGGAATTTGCAAAATGTTTTTGGAAGCCCATAGAGGGCTATGCTGAAAAAGGAAATATGCTACGATAAAAACTGAAAAGAAGCTTTCTGAGAAACTGCTTTGTGTTCTGTTAATTCATCTCAGAGAGTTACAGCTTTCCCCTCAAGAAGTCTTTCACAAAGACTGTTCTTGTGTAATTTGCAAAGTGATATTTGGAAGACCATAGAGGGCTATGTTGAAAAAGGAAATATAGTAAGATAAAATCCGAAAAGAAGCTTTCTGAGAAACTGCTTTGTGTTCTGTTAATTCATCTCAAAGTGTCACAGATTTCCCCTCATGAGGCCGTTCACTAAGACTGTTCTTCTGAAATTTGGAAAGTGATATTTAGAATCTCATCGAGGGCAATGGTGAAAAAGGAAATATTTTCCGATAAAAACTGTAAAGAAGCTTTCTGATAAACTGCTTTGTGTTCTGTTAGTTCATCTCACAGAGTTACAGCTTTCCCCTCAAGGAGCCGTTAACTAAGACTGTTTTGTGAAATTTGCAAAGTGATATTTGGAAGCCCATAGAGGGCTAAGGTGAAAAAGGAAATATCTTCCGCTAAAAACTGGAAAGAACCATTCTGAGAAAATGCGGTGTGTTCTGTTAGTACATATCACCGAGGTACAGCTTTCCTCTCAAGAAGCCTTTCGCTAAGACTGTTCTTGTGGGATTTCCAAAGTGATATTTGGAAGCCCATAGAGGGCTATAGTGAAAAAGGAAATATCTTCAGTTAAATACTGGAAAGAAGCTTTCTGAAAGACGGCTTTGTGTTCTGTTAATTCATCTCACAGAGTTACAGCTTCCCCCCTCAAGAAGCCTTTCGCTAAGACTGTTCTTGTGGAATTTGCAAAGTCATATTTGGAAGCCCATAGAGGACTATGGTGAAAAAGGAACTAACTTCCGTTAAAAACTGGAAAGAAGATTTGTGAGAAACTGCTTTGTGTTCTGTTAATTCAACTCACAGAGTTACAGATTTCCCCTTCAGAAGCCTTTCGCTAAGACTGTTCTTCTGGAATTTGCAAAGTGATATTTGGAAGCCCATGGAGGGCTACGGTGAAAAGGGAAATAACTTCCGTTAAAAACTGGAAAGAAGCTTTCTGAGAAACTGCCGTGTGTTCTGTTAATACATCTCACCGAGTTACAGCTTTCCCCTCAAGAAGCCTTTCTATAAGACTGTTCTTGTGGAATTTGCAAAGTGATACTTGGAAGCCCATAGAGGGCTATTTTTAAAATGGAAATATCCTAGGATAAAAACCGAAAAGAAGCTGTCTGAGAAACTGCTTTGTGTTGTGTTAGTTCATCTCACAGTGTTACAGCTTTCCCCTCAAGAAGCCCTTCACTAAGACTGTTCTTGTGAAATTTGCAAACTGATATTTGTAATCCCATAGAGGACTTTGGTGAAAAAGGAAATATCTTTCGTTAAAAACTGGAAAGAAGATTTCTGAGAAACTGCTTTGTGTTCTGTTAATTCATCTCAGAGAGTTACAGATTTCCCCTCAAGAGGCCGTTCACTAAGACTGTTCTTGTGGAATTTGCAAAGTGATATTTTGAAGCCCATAGTGGACTATGGTGAAAAAGGAAATATATTCCGCTAAAAACTGGAAAGAACCTTTCTGAGAAACTGCTTTGTGTTCCGTTAATTAATCTCACAGAGTTACAGCTTTCCTATCATGAAGCCGATCACTAAGGCTGTTCTTTTGGAATATGCAAAGTGATATTTGGAAGCCCATAGAGGGCTACGGTGAAAAAGGAAATATCCTAAGACAAAAACTGAAAAGAAGCTTTCTGAGAAACTGCTTTGTGTTCTGTTAATTCATCTCACAGAGTTACATTTCCCTCTAAAAGCCTTTCGCTAAGGCTGTTGTCGAATTTGCAAAGTGATATTTGGAAGCCCATAGAGGGCTATGGTGAAAAAGGAAATATCTTCAGTTAAAAACTGGAAAGAAGCTTTCTGAGAAACTGCCATGTGTTCTGATAATAGACCTCACCCAGTTACAGCTTTCCCTTCAAGAAGCCTTTCGCTAAGACTGTTGTTGTGGGATTTGCAAAATGATATTTGGAAGCCCATAGAGCGCTATGGTGAAAAAGGAAATATCTCCTGTTACAAAGCGGAAGGAAGCTTTCTGAGAAACTCCTTTTTGTTCTGTTAATTCACCTCAAAGAGTTACAGCTTTCCACTCAATAATTCTTTCGCTAAGACTGTTCTTGTGGAATTTGCAAAGTGAGATTTGGAAGCCCATAGAGGTCTATGGTGAAAAAGGAAATATCGTAAGATAAAAACTGAAAAGAAGCTTTCTGAGAAATTGCCTTGTGTTCTGTTAATTCATCTCACATAGTTACAACATTTCCCTCTAAAAGCCTTTCGCTAAGACTGTTCTTGTGGAATTTGCAAAGTGATATTTGGAAGCCCATACTGGGTTATGTTGAAAAAGGAAATATCTTCGGTTAAAAACTGAAAAGAAGCTTTTTGAGAAACTGCTTTGTGTTCTGTTAATTCATCTCACAGAGTTACAACTTTCCCCTCAGGAAGCCTTTCGCTAAGACTGTTCTTGTGAAACTTGCAAAGTGATATTTGGAAGCCCATAGAGGGCTATGGCGAAAAAGGAAATATCCTCCGTTAGAAACTGGAAAGAAGCTATCTGAGAAACTGCTTTGTGTTCTGTTAATTCATCTCACAGAGTTACAGTTTTCCCCTCCAGAAGTCTTTCGCTTCCACAGTTCTTGTGGAATTTGCATAGTGATATTTGTAATCCCATGGAGGGCTATGGTGAAAATGGAAATACCTTCAATTAAAAAATGAAAAGAAGCTTTCCGAGAAACTGCTTTGTGTTCTGTTAATTCATCTCAAAGAATTACAGCTTTCCCCTCAAGAAGCCTTCTGCTAAGACTGTTTTTGAGGAATTCCCAAAGTGATATGTGGAAGCCCATAGAGGGCTATGGTGAAAATGGAAATATCCTAAGATACTTACCGAAGAGAAGCTGTCTGAAAAACTGCTTTGTGTTCTGTTAGTTCATCTCACAGAGCTACAGCTTTTCCCTCAAGAAGCCGTTCATTAAGACTGTTTTGTGAAATTTGGAAAGTGATATTTGGAAACCCATAGAGGACTATGGTGAAAAAGGAAATATCTTCCGTTAAAAACTGGAAAGAAGCATTCTGAGAAAATGCCGTGTCTTCTGTTAATACGTCTCACTGAGTTACAGCTTTCCTCTCAAGAAGCCTTTCGCTAAGACTGTTCTTGTGGGATTTGCAATGTGATATTTGGAAGCCCATAGAGGACTATGGTGAGAAAGGAAATATCCTCCGTTAAAAACTGGAAAGAAGATTTGTGAGAAAATGCTTTGTGTTCTGTTAATTCATCTCACAGAGTTAGAGCTTTCCCCTCAAGAAGCCTTTCGATAAGACTGTTCTTGTGGAATTTGCAAAGTGATATTTGGAAGCCCATAGAGGTCTATGGTGAAAAAGGAAATATCCTCAGTTAAAAACTGGAAAGAAGCTTTCTGAGAAACTGCTTTGTGTTCAGTTAGTTCCTCTCACAGAGTTACAGCTTTCCCCTCAAGAAGGCTTTCGCTAAGACTGTTCATGTCGAATTTTCAAAGTGATAATTGGAATCCCATAGAGGGCTATGGTGAAAAAGGAAATATCCTAAGGTAAAAACTGAAAAGTAGGTTTCTGAGAAAATGTTTTGTGTTCTGTTAATTCATCTTACAGAGTTACAGCTTTACCCTCAAGAAGCCTTTCGCTAAGACTTTTCTTCTGGAATTTGCAAAGTGATATTTGGAAACCCTATAGCCCTATGGTGAAAATGGAAATATCCTAAGATAAAAAACGAAAAGAAGGTTTCTGAGAAACTTCTTTGAATTCTTTTAATTCATCTTACAGATTTACAGCTTTTATCTCCAGAATCCTTTCGCTAAGACTGTTCTTGTGGAATTTGCAAAATGTTTTTGGAAGCCCATAGAGGGCTATGCTGAAAAAGGAAATATGCTACGATAAAAACTGAAAAGAAGCTTTCTGAGAAACTGCTTTGTGTTCTGTTAATTCATCTCAGAGAGTTACAGCTTTCCCCTCAAGAAGTCTTTCACAAAGACTGTTCTTGTGTAATTTGCAAAGTGATATTTGGAAGACCATAGAGGGCTATGTTGAAAAAGGAAATATAGTAAGATAAAATCCGAAAAGAAGCTTTCTGAGAAACTGCTTTGTGTTCTGTTAATTCATCTCAAAGTGTCACAGATTTCCCCTCATGAGGCCGTTCACTAAGACTGTTCTTCTGAAATTTGGAAAGTGATATTTAGAATCTCATCGAGGGCAATGGTGAAAAAGGAAATATTTTCCGATAAAAACTGTAAAGAAGCTTTCTGATAAACTGCTTTGTGTTCTGTTAGTTCATCTCACAGAGTTACAGCTTTCCCCTCAAGGAGCCGTTAACTAAGACTGTTTTGTGAAATTTGCAAAGTGATATTTGGAAGCCCATAGAGGGCTAAGGTGAAAAAGGAAATATCTTCCGCTAAAAACTGGAAAGAACCATTCTGAGAAAATGCGGTGTGTTCTGTTAGTACATATCACCGAGGTACAGCTTTCCTCTCAAGAAGCCTTTCGCTAAGACTGTTCTTGTGGGATTTCCAAAGTGATATTTGGAAGCCCATAGAGGGCTATAGTGAAAAAGGAAATATCTTCAGTTAAATACTGGAAAGAAGCTTTCTGAAAGACTGCTTTGTGTTCTGTTAATTCATCTCACAGAGTTACAGCTTCCCCCCTCAAGAAGCCTTTCGCTAAGACTGTTCTTGTGGAATTTGCAAAGTCATATTTGGAAGCCCATAGAGGACTATGGTGAAAAAGGAACTAACTTCCGTTAAAAACTGGAAAGAAGATTTGTGAGAAACTGCTTTGTGTTCTGTTAATTCAACTCACAGAGTTACAGATTTCCCCTTCAGAAGCCTTTCGCTAAGACTGTTCTTCTGGAATTTGCAAAGTGATATTTGGAAGCCCATGGAGGGCTACGGTGAAAAGGGAAATAACTTCCGTTAAAAACTGGAAAGAAGCTTTCTGAGAAACTGCCGTGTGTTCTGTTAATACATCTCACCGAGTTACAGCTTTCCCCTCAAGAAGCCTTTCTATAAGACTGTTCTTGTGGAATTTGCAAAGTGATACTTGGAAGCCCATAGAGGGCTATTTTTAAAATGGAAATATCCTAGGATAAAAACCGAAAAGAAGCTGTCTGAGAAACTGCTTTGTGTTGTGTTAGTTCATCTCACAGTGTTACAGCTTTCCCCTCAAGAAGCCCTTCACTAAGACTGTTCTTGTGAAATTTGCAAACTGATATTTGTAATCCCATAGAGGACTTTGGTGAAAAAGGAAATATCTTTCGTTAAAAACTGGAAAGAAGATTTCTGAGAAACTGCTTTGTGTTCTGTTAATTCATCTCAGAGAGTTACAGATTTCCCCTCAAGAGGCCGTTCACTAAGACTGTTCTTGTGGAATTTGCAAAGTGATATTTTGAAGCCCATAGTGGACTATGGTGAAAAAGGAAATATCTTCCGCTAAAAACTGGAAAGAACCTTTCTGAGAAACTGCTTTGTGTTCCGTTAATTAATCTCACAGAGTTACAGCTTTCCTATCATGAAGCCGATCACTAAGGCTGTTCTTTTGGAATATGCAAAGTGATATTTGGAAGCCCATAGAGGGCTACGGTGAAAAAGGAAATATCCTAAGACAAAAACTGAAAAGAAGCTTTCTGAGAAACTGCTTTGTGTTCTGTTAATTCATCTCACAGAGTTACATTTCCCTCTAAAAGCCTTTCGCTAAGGCTGTTGTCGAATTTGCAAAGTGATATTTGGAAGCCCATAGAGGGCTATGGTGAAAAAGGAAATATCTTCAGTTAAAAACTGGAAAGAAGCTTTCTGAGAAACTGCCATGTGTTCTGATAATAGACCTCACCCAGTTACAGCTTTCCCTTCAAGAAGCCTTTCGCTAAGACTGTTGTTGTGGGATTTGCAAAATGATATTTGGAAGCCCATAGAGCGCTATGGTGAAAAAGGAAATATCTCCTGTTACAAAGCGGAAGGAAGCTTTCTGAGAAACTCCTTTTTGTTCTGTTAATTCACCTCAAAGAGTTACAGCTTTCCACTCAATAATTCTTTCGCTAAGACTGTTCTTGTGGAATTTGCAAAGTGAGATTTGGAAGCCCATAGAGGTCTATGGTGAAAAAGGAAATATCGTAAGATAAAAACTGAAAAGAAGCTTTCTGAGAAATTGCCTTGTGTTCTGTTAATTCATCTCACATAGTTACAACATTTCCCTCTAAAAGCCTTTCGCTAAGACTGTTCTTGTGGAATTTGCAAAGTGATATTTGGAAGCCCATACTGGGTTATGTTGAAAAAGGAAATATCTTCGGTTAAAAACTGAAAAGAAGCTTTTTGAGAAACTGCTTTGTGTTCTGTTAATTCATCTCACAGAGTTACAACTTTCCCCTCAGGAAGCCTTTCGCTAAGACTGTTGTTGTGAAACTTGCAAAGTGATATTTGGAAGCCCATAGAGGTCTATGGCTTAAAAGGAAATAACCTCCGTTAGAAACTGGAAAGAAGCTATCTGAGAAACTGCTTTGTGTTCTGTTAATTCATCTCACAGAGTTACAGTTTTCCCCTCCAGAAGTCTTTCGCTTCCACAGTTCTTGTGGAATTTGCATAGTGATATTTGTAATCCCATGGAGGGCTATGGTGAAAATGGAAATACCTTCAATTAAAAAATGAAAAGAAGCTTTCCGAGAAACTGCTTTGTGTTCTGTTAATTCATCTCAAAGAATTACAGCTTTCCCCTCAAGAAGCCTTCTGCTAAGACTGTTTTTGAGGAATTCCCAAAGTGATATGTGGAAGCCCATAGAGGGCTATGGTGAAAATGGAAATATCCTAAGATACTTACCGAAGAGAAGCTGTCTGAAAAACTGCTTTGTGGGGGCGGAGCAAGATGGCCGAATAGGAACAGCTCCAGTCTCCAACTCCCAGCGCGAGCGACACAGAAGACCAGCGATTTCTGCATTTTCAACTGAGGTACTGGGTTCATCTCACTGGGGAGTGCCAGACGATCGGTGCTGGTCAGCTGCTGCAGCCCGACCAGCGAGAGCTGAAGCAGGGCGAGGCATTGCCTCACCTGGAAAGCGCAAGGGGGAAGGGAATCCCTTTTCCTAGCCAGGGGAACTGAGACACACAACACCTGGAAAATCGGGTAACTCCCACCCCAATACTGCGCTTTAAGCAGACAGGCACACCAGGAGATCATATCCCACACCTGGCCGGGAGTGTCCCACACCCACGGAGCCTCCCTCATTGCTAGCACAGCAGTCTGTGATCTACCAGCAAGGCAGCAGCGAGGCTGGGGGAGGGGCGCCCGCCATTGCTGAGGCTTAAGTAGGTAAACAAAGCTGCTGGGAAGCTCCAACTGGGTGGAGCTCACAGCAGCTCAAGGAAACCTGCCTGTCTCTGTAGACTCCACCTCTGGGGACAGGGCACAGATAAATAAAAGCAGCAGAAACCTCTGCAGAGGCAAACGACTCTGACAGCTTTGAAGAGAGCAGTGGATCTCCCAACACGGAGGTTGAGATCTGAGAAGGGACAGACTCCCTGCTCAAGTGGGTCCCTGACCCCTGAGTAGCCTAACTGGGAGACATCCCCCACTAGGGGCAGTCTGACACACCACACCTCACAGGGTGGAGTACACCCCTGAGAGGAAGATTCCAAAGCAAGAATCAGACAGGTACACTCGCTGTTCAGAAATATTCTATCTTCTGCAGCCTCTGCTGCTGATACCCAGGCAAACAGGGTCTGGAGTGTACCTCAAGCAATCTCCTACAGCTACAACCTACAGCTGAGGATCCTGACTGTTAGAAGGAAAGCTATCAAACAGGAAGGACACCTACACCAAAACCCCATCAGTACATCACCATCATCAAAGACCAGAGGCAGATAAAACCACAAAGATGGGGAAAAAGCAGGGCAGAAAAGCTGGAAATTCAAAAAATAAGAGCGCATCTCCCCCGGCAAAGGAGCGCAGCTCATCGCCAGCAACGGATCAAAGCTGGACGGAGAATGACTTCGACGAGATGAGAGAAGAAGGCTTCAGTCCATCAAATTTCTCAGAGCTAAAGGAGGAATTACGTACCCAGCGCAAAGAAACTAAAAATCTTGAAAAAAAAGTGGAAGAATTGATGGCTAGAGTAATTAATGCAGAGAAGCTCACAAACGAAATGAAAGAGACGAAAACCATGGCACGAGAAATACGTGACAAATGCACAAGCTTCAGTAACCGTCTCGATCAACTGGAAGAAAGAATGTCAGCGATGGAGGATCAAATGAATGAAATGAAGCGAGAAGAGAAACCAAAAGAAAAAAGAAGAAAAAGAAATGAACAAAGCCTGCAAGAAGTATGGGATTATGTAAAAAGACCAAATCTACGTCTGATTGGGGTGCCTGAAAGTGAGGGGGAAAATGGAACCAAGTTGGAAAACACTCTTCAGGATATCATCCAGGAGAACTTCCCCAACCTAGTAGGGCAGGCCAACATTCAAATCCAGGAAATACAGAGAACGCCACAAAGATATTCCTCGAGAAGAGCAACTCCAAGACACATAATTGCCAGATTCACCAAAGTTGAAATGAAGGAAAAAATCTTAAGGGCAGCCAGAGAGAAAGGTCGGGTTACCCACAAAGGGAAGCCCATCAGACTAACAGCAGATCTCTCGGCAGAAACTCTTCAAGCCAGAAGAGAGTGGGGGCCAATATTCAACATTCTTAAAGAAAAGAATTTTAAACCCAGAATTTTATATCCAGCCAAACTAAGTTTCATAAGTGAAGGAGAAATAAAATCCTTTACAGATAAGCAAATGCTTAGAGATTTTGTCACCACTAGGCCTGCCTTACAAGAGTCCCTGAAGGAAGCACTAAACATGGAAAGGAACAACCGGTACCAGCCATTGCAAAAACATGCCAAAATGTAAAGACCATCAAGGCTAGGAAGAAACTGCATCAACTAACGAGCAAAATAACCAGTTAATATCATAATGGCAGGATCAAGTTCACACATAACAATCTTAACCTTAAATGTAAATGGACTAAATGCTCCAATTAAAAGACACAGACTGGCAAACTGGATAAAGAGTCAAGACCCATCAGTCTGCTGTATTCAGGAGACCCATCTCACACGCAGAGACATACATAGGCTCAAAATAAAGGGATGGAGGAACATTTACCAAGCAAATGGAGAACACAAAAAAGCGGGGGTTGCAATACTAGTCTCTGATAAAACAGACTTTAAACCATCAAAGATCAAAAGAGACAAAGAAGGCCATTACATAATGGTAAAGGGATCAATTCAACAGGAAGAGCTAACTATCCTAAATATATATGCACCCAATACAGGAGCACCCAGATTCATAAAGCAAGTCCTTAGAGACTTACAAAGAGACTTAGACTCCCATACAATAATAATGGGAGACTTCAACACTCCACTGTCAACATTAGACAGATCAACGAGACAGAAAGTTAACAAGGATATCCAGGAATTGAACTCATCTCTGCAGCAAGCAGACCTAATAGACATCTATAGAACTCTCCACCCCAAATCAACAGAATATACATTCTTCTCAGCACCACATCGTACTTACTCCAAAATTGACCACGTAATTGGAAGTAAAGCACTCCTCAGCAAATGTACAAGAACAGAAATTATAACAAACTGTCTCTCAGACCACAGTGCAATCAAATTAGAACTCAGGACTAAGAAACTCAATCAAAACCGCTCAACTACATGGAAACTGAACAACCTGCTCCTGAATGACTACTGGGTACATAACGAAATGAAGGCAGAAATAAAGATGTTCTTTGAAACCAATGAGAACAAAGATACAACATACCAGAATCTCTGGGACACATTTAAAGCAGTGTGTAGAGGGAAATTTATAGCACTAAATGCCCACAAGAGAAAGCAGGAAAGATCTAAAATTGACACTCTAACATCGCAATTAAAAGAACTAGAGAAGCAAGAGCAAACACATTCGAAAGCTAGCAGAAGGCAAGAAATAACTAAGATCAGAGCAGAACTGAAGGAGATAGAGACACAAAAAACCCTCCAAAAAATCAATGAATCCAGGAGTTGGTTTTTTGAAAAGATCAACAAAATTGACAGACCACTAGCAAGACTAATAAAGAAGAAAAGAGAGAAGAATCAAATCGATGCAATTAAAAATGATAAAGGGGATATCACCACCGACCCCACAGAAATACAAACTACCATCAGAGAATACTATAAACACCTCTACGCAAATAAACTGGAAAATCTAGAAGAAATGGATAATTTCCTGGACACTTACACTCTTCCAAGACTAAACCAGGAAGAAGTTGAATCCCTGAATAGACCAATAGTAGGCTCTGAAATTGAGGCAATAATTAATAGCCTACCAACCAAAAAAAGTCCAGGACCAGATGGATTCACAGCTGAATTCTACCAGAGGTACAAGGAGGAGCTGGTACCATTCCTTCTGAAACTATTCCAATCAATAGAAAAAGAGGGAATCCTCCCTAACTCATTTTATGAGGCCAACATCATCCTGATACCAAAGCCTGGCAGAGACACAACAAAAAAAGAGAATTTTAGACCAATATCCCTGATGAACATCGATGCAAAAATCCTCAATAAAATACTGGCAAACCGGATTCAGCAGCACATCAAAAAGCTTATCCACCATGATCAAGTGGGCTTCATCCCTGGGATGCAAGGCTGGTTCAACATTCGCAAATCAATAAACATAATCCAGCATATAAACAGAACCAAAGACAAGAACCACATCATTATCTCAATAGATGCAGAAAAGGCTTTTGACAAAATTCAACAGCCCTTCATGCTAAAAACGCTCAATAAATTCGGTATTGATGGAACGTACCTCAAAATAATAAGAGCTATTTATGACAAACCCACAGCCAATATCATACTGAATGGGCAAAAACTGGAAAAATTCCCTTTGAAAACTGGCACAAGACAGGGATGCCCTCTCTCACCACTCCTATTCAACATAGTGTTGGAAGTTCTGGCTAGGGCAATCAGGCAAGAGAAAGAAATCAAGGGGATTCAGTTAGGAAAAGAAGAAGTCAAATTGTCCCTGTTTGCAGACGACATGATTTTATATTTAGAAAACCCCATTGTCTCAGCCCAAAATCTCCTTAAGCTGATCAGCAACTTCAGCAAAGTCTCAGGATACAAAATTAATGTGCAAAAATCACAAGCATTCTTATACACCAGTGACAGTCAAACAGAGAGCCAAATCAGGAATGAACTTCCATTCACAATTGCTTCAAAGAGAATAAAATACCTAGGAATCCAACTTACAAGGGATGTAAAGGACCTCTTCAAGGAGAACTACAAACCACTGCTCAGTGAAATCAAAGAGGACACAAACAAATGGAAGAACATACCATGCTCATGGATAGGAAGAATCAATATCGTGAAAATGGCCATACTGCCCAAGGTAATTTATAGATTCAATGCCATCCCCATCAAGCTACCAATGAGCTTCTTCACAGAATTGGAAAAAACTGCTTTAAAGTTCATATGGAACCAAAAAAGAGCCCGCATCTCCAAGACAATCCTAAGTCAAAAGAACAAAGCTGGAGGCATCACGCTACCTGACTTCAAACTATACTACAAGGCTACAGTAACCAAAACAGCATGGTACTGGTACCAAAACAGAGATATAGACCAATGGAACAGAACAGAGTCCTCAGAAATAATACCACATATCTACAGCCATCTGATCTTTGACAAACCTGAGAGAAACAAGAAATGGGGAAAGGATTCCCTATTTAATAAATGGTGCTGGGAAAACTGGCTAGCCATAAGTAGAAAGCTGAAACTGGATCCTTTCCTTACTCCTTATACGAAAATTAATTCAAGATGGATTAGAGACTTAAATGTTAGACCTAATACCATAAAAATCCTAGAGGAAAACCTAGGTAGTACCATTCAGGACATAGGCATGGGCAAAGACTTCATGTCTAAAACACCAAAAGCAACGGCAACAAAAGCCAAAATTGACAAATGGGATCTCATCAAACTAAAGAGCTTCTGCACAGCAAAAGAAACTACCATCAGAGTGAGCAGGCAACCTACAGAATGGGAGAAAATTTTTGCAATCTACTCATCTGACAAAGGGCTAATATCCAGAACCTACAAAGAACTCAAACAAATTTACAAGAAAAAAACAAACAACCCCATCCAAAAGTGGGCAAAGGATATGAACAGACATTTCTCAAAAGAAGACATTCATACAGCCAACAGACACATGAAAAAATGCTCATCATCACTGGCCATCAGAGAAATGCAAATCAAAACCACAATGAGATACCATCTCACACCAGTTAGAATGGCGATCATTCAAAAGTCAGGAAACAACAGGTGCTGGAGAGGATGTGGAGAAATAGGAACACTTTTACACTGTTGGTGGGAGTGTAAACTAGTTCAACCATTATGGAAAACAGTATGGCGATTCCTCAAGGATCTAGAACTAGATGTACCATATGACCCAGCCATCCCATTACTGGGTATATACCCAAAGGATTATAAATTATGCTGCTATAAGGACACATGCACACGTATGTTTATTGCAGCACTATTCACAATAGCAAAGACTTGGAATCAACCCAAATGTCCATCAGTGACAGATTGGATTAAGAAAATGTGGCACATATACACCATGGAATACTATGCAGCCATAAAAAAGGATGAGTTTGTGTCCTTTGTAGGGACATGGATGCAGCTGGAAACCATCATTCTTAGCAAACTATCACAAGAACAGAAAACCAAACACCGCATGTTCTCACTCGTAGGTGGGAACTGAACAATAAGATCACTTGGACTCGGGAAGGGGAACATCACACACCGGGGCCTATCATGGGGAGGGGGGAGGGGGGAGGGATTGGTTTGGGAGTTATACCTGATGTAAATGACGAGTTGATGGGTGCAGCACACCAACATGGCACAAGTATACATATGTAGCAAACCTGCACATTGTGCACATGTACCCTACAACTTGAAGTTTAATAATAATAAATAAATTAAAAAAAAAAAAAAAAAAAAAAAAAAAAAAAAAAAAAAAAACTGCTTTGTGTTCTGTTAGTTCATCTCACAGAGCTACAGCTTTTCCCTCAAGAAGCCGTTCATTAAGACTGTTTTGTGAAATTTGGAAAGTGATATTTGAAAACCCATAGAGGACTATGGTGAAAAAGGAAATATCTTCCGTTAAAAACTGGAAAGAAGCATTCTGAGAAAATGCCGTGTCTTCTGTTAACACATCTCACTGAGTTACAGCTTTCCTCTCAAGAAGCCTTTCGCTAAGACTGTTCTTGTGGGATTTGCAATGTGATATTTGGAAGCCCATAGAGGACTATGGTGAGAAAGGAAATATCCTCCGTTAAAAACTGGAAAGAAGATTTGTGAGAAAATGCTTTGTGTTCTGTTAATTCATCTCACAGAGTTAGAGCTTTCCCCTCAAGAAGCCTTTCGATAAGACTGTTCTTGTGGAATTTGCAAAGTGATATTTGGAAGCCCATAGAGGTCTATGGTGAAAAAGGAAATATCCTCAGTTAAAAACTGGAAAGAAGCTTTCTGAGAAACTGCTTTGTGTTCAGTTAGTTCCTCTCACAGAGTTACAGCTTTCCCCTCAAGAAGGCTTTCGCTAAGACTGTTCATGTCGAATTTTCAAAGTGATAATTGGAATCCCATAGAGGGCTATGGTGAAAAAGGAAATATCCTAAGGTAAAAACTGAAAAGTAGGTTTCTGAGAAAATGTTTTGTGTTCTGTTAATTCATCTTACAGAGTTACAGCTTTACCCTCAAGAAGCCTTTCGCTAAGATTTTTCTTCTGGAATTTGCAAAGTGATATTTGGAAACCCTATAGCCCTATGGTGAAAATGGAAATATCCTAAGATAAAAAACGAAAAGAAGGTTTCTGAGAAACTTCTTTGAATTCTTTTAATTCATCTTACAGATTTACAGCTTTTATCTCCAGAATCCTTTCGCTAAGACTGTTCTTGTGGAATTTGCAAAATGTTTTTGGAAGCCCATAGAGGGCTATGCTGAAAAAGGAAATATGCTACGATAAAAACTGAAAAGAAGCTTTCTGAGAAACTGCTTTGTGTTCTGTTAATTCATCTCAGAGAGTTACAGCTTTCCCCTCAAGAAGTCTTTCACAAAGACTGTTCTTGTGTAATTTGCAAAGTGATATTTGGAAGACCATAGAGGGCTATGTTGAAAAAGGAAATATAGTAAGATAAAATCCGAAAAGAAGCTTTCTGAGAAACTGCTTTGTGTTCTGTTAATTCATCTCAAAGTGTCACAGATTTCCCCTCATGAGGCCGTTCACTAAGACTGTTCTTCTGAAATTTGGAAAGTGATATTTAGAATCTCATCGAGGGCAATGGTGAAAAAGGAAATATTTTCCGATAAAAACTGTAAAGAAGCTTTCTGATAAACTGCTTTGTGTTCTGTTAGTTCATCTCACAGAGTTACAGCTTTCCCCTCAAGGAGCCGTTAACTAAGACTGTTTTGTGAAATTTGCAAAGTGATATTTGGAAGCCCATAGAGGGCTAAGGTGAAAAAGGAAATATCTTCCGCTAAAAACTGGAAAGAACCATTCTGAGAAAATGCGGTGTGTTCTGTTAGTACATATCACCGAGGTACAGCTTTCCTCTCAAGAAGCCTTTCGCTAAGACTGTTCTTGTGGGATTTCCAAAGTGATATTTGGAAGCCCATAGAGGGCTATAGTGAAAAAGGAAATATCTTCAGTTAAATACTGGAAAGAAGCTTTCTGAAAGACTGCTTTGTGTTCTGTTAATTCATCTCACAGAGTTACAGCTTCCCCCCTCAAGAAGCCTTTCGCTAAGACTGTTCTTGTGGAATTTGCAAAGTCATATTTGGAAGCCCATAGAGGACTATGGTGAAAAAGGAACTAACTTCCGTTAAAAACTGGAAAGAAGATTTGTGAGAAACTGCTTTGTGTTCTGTTAATTCAACTCACAGAGTTACAGATTTCCCCTTCAGAAGCCTTTCGCTAAGACTGTTCTTCTGGAATTTGCAAAGTGATATTTGGAAGCCCATGGAGGGCTACGGTGAAAAGGGAAATAACTTCCGTTAAAAACTGGAAAGAAGCTTTCTGAGAAACTGCCGTGTGTTCTGTTAATACATCTCACCGAGTTACAGCTTTCCCCTCAAGAAGCCTTTCTATAAGACTGTTCTTGTGGAATTTGCAAAGTGATACTTGGAAGCCCATAGAGGGCTATTTTTAAAATGGAAATATCCTAGGATAAAAACCGAAAAGAAGCTGTCTGAGAAACTGCTTTGTGTTGTGTTAGTTCATCTCACAGTGTTACAGCTTTCCCCTCAAGAAGCCCTTCACTAAGACTGTTCTTGTGAAATTTGCAAACTGATATTTGTAATCCCATAGAGGACTTTGGTGAAAAAGGAAATATCTTTCGTTAAAAACTGGAAAGAAGATTTCTGAGAAACTGCTTTGTGTTCTGTTAATTCATCTCAGAGAGTTACAGATTTCCCCTCAAGAGGCCGTTCACTAAGACTGTTCTTGTGGAATTTGCAAAGTGATATTTTGAAGCCCATAGTGGACTATGGTGAAAAAGGAAATATCTTCCGCTAAAAACTGGAAAGAACCTTTCTGAGAAACTGCTTTGTGTTCCGTTAATTAATCTCACAGAGTTACAGCTTTCCTATCATGAAGCCGATCACTAAGGCTGTTCTTTTGGAATATGCAAAGTGATATTTGGAAGCCCATAGAGGGCTACGGTGAAAAAGGAAATATCCTAAGACAAAAACTGAAAAGAAGCTTTCTGAGAAACTGCTTTGTGTTCTGTTAATTCATCTCACAGAGTTACATTTCCCTCTAAAAGCCTTTCGCTAAGGCTGTTGTCGAATTTGCAAAGTGATATTTGGAAGCCCATAGAGGGCTATGGTGAAAAAGGAAATATCTTCAGTTAAAAACTGGAAAGAAGCTTTCTGAGAAACTGTCATGTGTTCTGATAATAGACCTCACCCAGTTACAGCTTTCCCTTCAAGAAGCCTTTCGCTAAGACTGTTGTTGTGGGATTTGCAAAATGATATTTGGAAGCCCATAGAGCGCTATGGTGAAAAAGGAAATATCTCCTGTTACAAAGCGGAAGGAAGCTTTCTGAGAAACTCCTTTTTGTTCTGTTAATTCACCTCAAAGAGTTACAGCTTTCCACTCAATAATTCTTTCGCTAAGACTGTTCTTGTGGAATTTGCAAAGTGAGATTTGGAAGCCCATAGAGGTCTATGGTGAAAAAGGAAATATCGTAAGATAAAAACTGAAAAGAAGCTTTCTGAGAAATTGCCTTGTGTTCTGTTAATTCATCTCACATAGTTACAACATTTCCCTCTAAAAGCCTTTCGCTAAGACTGTTCTTGTGGAATTTGCAAAGTGATATTTGGAAGCCCATACTGGGTTATGTTGAAAAAGGAAATATCTTCGGTTAAAAACTGAAAAGAAGCTTTTTGAGAAACTGCTTTGTGTTCTGTTAATTCATCTCACAGAGTTACAACTTTCCCCTCAGGAAGCCTTTCGCTAAGACTGTTCTTGTGAAACTTGCAAAGTGATATTTGGAAGCCCATAGAGGGCTATGGCTTAAAAGGAAATATCCTCCGTTAGAAACTGGAAAGAAGCTATCTGAGAAACTGCTTTGTGTTCTGTTAATTCATCTCACAGAGTTACAGTTTTCCCCTCCAGAAGTCTTTCGCTTCCACAGTTCTTGTGGAATTTGCATAGTGATATTTGTAATCCCATGGAGGGCTATGGTGAAAATGGAAATACCTTCAATTAAAAAATGAAAAGAAGCTTTCCGAGAAACTGCTTTGTGTTCTGTTAATTCATCTCAAAGAATTACAGCTTTCCCCTCAAGAAGCCTTCTGCTAAGACTGTTTTTGAGGAATTCCCAAAGTGATATGTGGAAGCCCATAGAGGGCTATGGTGAAAATGGAAATATCCTAAGATACTTACCGAAGAGAAGCTGTCTGAAAAACTGCTTTGTGTTCTGTTAGTTCATCTCACAGAGCTACAGCTTTTCCCTCAAGAAGCCGTTCATTAAGACTGTTTTGTGAAATTTAGAAAGTGATATTTGAAAACCCATAGAGGACTATGGTGAAAAAGGAAATATCTTCCGTTAAAAACTGGAAAGAAGCATTCTGAGAAAATGCCGTGTCTTCTGTTAACACGTCTCACTGAGTTACAGCTTTCCTCTCAAGAAGCCTTTCGCTAAGACTGTTCTTGTGGGATTTGCAATGTGATATTTGGAAGCCCATAGAGGACTATGGTGAGAAAGGAAATATCCTCCGTTAAAAACTGGAAAGAAGATTTGTGAGAAAATGCTTTGTGTTCTGTTAATTCATCTCACAGAGTTAGAGCTTTCCCCTCAAGAAGCCTTTCGCTAAGACTGTTCTTGTGGAATTTGCAAAGTGATATTTGGAAGCCCATAGAGGTCTATGGTGAAAAAGGAAATATCCTCAGTTAAAAACTGGAAAGAAGCTTTCTGAGAAACTGCTTTGTGTTCAGTTAGTTCCTCTCACAGAGTTACAGCTTTCCCCTCAAGAAGGCTTTCGCTAAGACTGTTCATGTCGAATTTTCAAAGTGATAATTGGAATCCCATAGAGGGCTATGGTGAAAAAGGAAATATCCTAAGGTAAAAACTGAAAAGTAGGTTTCTGAGAAAATGTTTTGTGTTCTGTTAATTCATCTTACAGAGTTACAGCTTTACCCTCAAGAAGCCTTTCGCTAAGACTTTTCTTCTGGAATTTGCAAAGTGATATTTGGAAACCCTATAGCCCTATGGTGAAAATGGAAATATCCTAAGATAAAAAACGAAAAGAAGGTTTCTGAGAAACTTCTTTGAATTCTTTTAATTCATCTTACAGATTTACAGCTTTTATCTCCAGAATCCTTTCGCTAAGACTGTTCTTGTGGAATTTGCAAAATGTTTTTGGAAGCCCATAGAGGGCTATGCTGAAAAAGGAAATATGCTACGATAAAAACTGAAAAGAAGCTTTCTGAGAAACTGCTTTGTGTTCTGTTAATTCATCTCAGAGAGTTACAGCTTTCCCCTCAAGAAGTCTTTCACAAAGACTGTTCTTGTGTAATTTGCAAAGTGATATTTGGAAGACCATAGAGGGCTATGTTGAAAAAGGAAATATAGTAAGATAAAATCCGAAAAGAAGCTTTCTGAGAAACTGCTTTGTGTTCTGTTAATTCATCTCAAAGTGTCACAGATTTCCCCTCATGAGGCCGTTCACTAAGACTGTTCTTCTGAAATTTGGAAAGTGATATTTAGAATCTCATCGAGGGCAATGGTGAAAAAGGAAATATTTTCCGATAAAAACTGTAAAGAAGCTTTCTGATAAACTGCTTTGTGTTCTGTTAGTTCATCTCACAGAGTTACAGCTTTCCCCTCAAGGAGCCGTTAACTAAGACTGTTTTGTGAAATTTGCAAAGTGATATTTGGAAGCCCATAGAGGGCTAAGGTGAAAAAGGAAATATCTTCCGCTAAAAACTGGAAAGAACCATTCTGAGAAAATGCGGTGTGTTCTGTTAGTACATATCACCGAGGTACAGCTTTCCTCTCAAGAAGCCTTTCGCTAAGACTGTTCTTGTGGGATTTCCAAAGTGATATTTGGAAGCCCATAGAGGGCTATAGTGAAAAAGGAAATATCTTCAGTTAAATACTGGAAAGAAGCTTTCTGAAAGACTGCTTTGTGTTCTGTTAATTCATCTCACAGAGTTACAGCTTCCCCCCTCAAGAAGCCTTTCGCTAAGACTGTTCTTGTGGAATTTGCAAAGTCATATTTGGAAGCCCATAGAGGACTATGGTGAAAAAGGAACTAACTTCCGTTAAAAACTGGAAAGAAGATTTGTGAGAAACTGCTTTGTGTTCTGTTAATTCAACTCACAGAGTTACAGATTTCCCCTTCAGAAGCCTTTCGCTAAGACTGTTCTTCTGGAATTTGCAAAGTGATATTTGGAAGCCCATGGAGGGCTACGGTGAAAAGGGAAATAACTTCCGTTAAAAACTGGAAAGAAGCTTTCTGAGAAACTGCCGTGTGTTCTGTTAATACATCTCACCGAGTTACAGCTTTCCCCTCAAGAAGCCTTTCTATAAGACTGTTCTTGTGGAATTTGCAAAGTGATACTTGGAAGCCCATAGAGGGCTATTTTTAAAATGGAAATATCCTAGGATAAAAACCGAAAAGAAGCTGTCTGAGAAACTGCTTTGTGTTGTGTTAGTTCATCTCACAGTGTTACAGCTTTCCCCTCAAGAAGCCCTTCACTAAGACTGTTCTTGTGAAATTTGCAAACTGATATTTGTAATCCCATAGAGGACTTTGGTGAAAAAGGAAATATCTTTCGTTAAAAACTGGAAAGAAGATTTCTGAGAAACTGCTTTGTGTTCTGTTAATTCATCTCAGAGAGTTACAGATTTCCCCTCAAGAGGCCGTTCACTAAGACTGTTCTTGTGGAATTTGCAAAGTGATATTTTGAAGCCCATAGTGGACTATGGTGAAAAAGGAAATATCTTCCGCTAAAAACTGGAAAGAACCTTTCTGAGAAACTGCTTTGTGTTCCGTTAATTAATCTCACAGAGTTACAGCTTTCCTATCATGAAGCCGATCACTAAGGCTGTTCTTTTGGAATATGCAAAGTGATATTTGGAAGCCCATAGAGGGCTACGGTGAAAAAGGAAATATCCTAAGACAAAAACTGAAAAGAAGCTTTCTGAGAAACTGCTTTGTGTTCTGTTAATTCATCTCACAGAGTTACATTTCCCTCTAAAAGCCTTTCGCTAAGGCTGTTGTCGAATTTGCAAAGTGATATTTGGAAGCCCATAGAGGGCTATGGTGAAAAAGGAAATATCTTCAGTTAAAAACTGGAAAGAAGCTTTCTGAGAAACTGCCATGTGTTCTGATAATAGACCTCACCCAGTTACAGCTTTCCCTTCAAGAAGCCTTTCGCTAAGACTGTTGTTGTGGGATTTGCAAAATGATATTTGGAAGCCCATAGAGCGCTATGGTGAAAAAGGAAATATCTCCTGTTACAAAGCGGAAGGAAGCTTTCTGAGAAACTCCTTTTTGTTCTGTTAATTCACCTCAAAGAGTTACAGCTTTCCACTCAATAATTCTTTCGCTAAGACTGTTCTTGTGGAATTTGCAAAGTGAGATTTGGAAGCCCATAGAGGTCTATGGTGAAAAAGGAAATATCGTAAGATAAAAACTGAAAAGAAGCTTTCTGAGAAATTGCCTTGTGTTCTGTTAATTCATCTCACATAGTTACAACATTTCCCTCTAAAAGCCTTTCGCTAAGACTGTTCTTGTGGAATTTGCAAAGTGATATTTGGAAGCCCATACTGGGTTATGTTGAAAAAGGAAATATCTTCGGTTAAAAACTGAAAAGAAGCTTTTTGAGAAACTGCTTTGTGTTCTGTTAATTCATCTCACAGAGTTACAACTTTCCCCTCAGGAAGCCTTTCGCTAAGACTGTTCTTGTGAAACTTGCAAAGTGATATTTGGAAGCCCATAGAGGGCTATGGCGAAAAAGGAAATATCCTCCGTTAGAAACTGGAAAGAAGCTATCTGAGAAACTGCTTTGTGTTCTGTTAATTCATCTCACAGAGTTACAGTTTTCCCCTCCAGAAGTCTTTCGCTTCCACAGTTCTTGTGGAATTTGCATAGTGATATTTGTAATCCCATGGAGGGCTATGGTGAAAATGGAAATACCTTCAATTAAAAAATGAAAAGAAGCTTTCCGAGAAACTGCTTTGTGTTCTGTTAATTCATCTCAAAGAATTACAGCTTTCCCCTCAAGAAGCCTTCTGCTAAGACTGTTTTTGAGGAATTCCCAAAGTGATATGTGGAAGCCCATAGAGGGCTATGGTGAAAATGGAAATATCCTAAGATACTTACCGAAGAGAAGCTGTCTGAAAAACTGCTTTGTGTTCTGTTAGTTCATCTCACAGAGCTACAGCTTTTCCCTCAAGAAGCCGTTCATTAAGACTGTTTTGTGAAATTTGGAAAGTGATATTTGAAAACCCATAGAGGACTATGGTGAAAAAGGAAATATCTTCCGTTAAAAACTGGAAAGAAGCATTCTGAGAAAATGCCGTGTCTTCTGTTAACACGTCTCACTGAGTTACAGCTTTCCTCTCAAGAAGCCTTTCGCTAAGACTGTTCTTGTGGGATTTGCAATGTGATATTTGGAAGCCCATAGAGGACTACGGTGAGAAAGGAAATATCCTCCGTTAAAAACTGGAAAGAAGATTTGTGAGAAAATGCTTTGTGTTCTGTTAATTCATCTCACAGAGTTAGAGCTTTCCCCTCAAGAAGCCTTTCGATAAGACTGTTCTTGTGGAATTTGCAAAGTGATATTTGGAAGCCCATAGAGGTCTATGGTGAAAAAGGAAATATCCTCAGTTAAAAACTGGAAAGAAGCTTTCTGAGAAACTGCTTTGTGTTCAGTTAGTTCCTCTCACAGAGTTACAGCTTTCCCCTCAAGAAGGCTTTCGCTAAGACTGTTCATGTCGAATTTTCAAAGTGATAATTGGAATCCCATAGAGGGCTATGGTGAAAAAGGAAATATCCTAAGGTAAAAACTGAAAAGTAGGTTTCTGAGAAAATGTTTTGTGTTCTGTTAATTCATCTTACAGAGTTACAGCTTTACCCTCAAGAAGCCTTTCGCTAAGACTTTTCTTCTGGAATTTGCAAAGTGATATTTGGAAACCCTATAGCCCTATGGTGAAAATGGAAATATCCTAAGATAAAAAACGAAAAGAAGGTTTCTGAGAAACTTCTTTGAATTCTTTTAATTCATCTTACAGATTTACAGCTTTTATCTCCAGAATCCTTTCGCTAAGACTGTTCTTGTGGAATTTGCAAAATGTTTTTGGAAGCCCATAGAGGGCTATGCTGAAAAAGGAAATATGCTACGATAAAAACTGAAAAGAAGCTTTCTGAGAAACTGCTTTGTGTTCTGTTAATTCATCTCAGAGAGTTACAGCTTTCCCCTCAAGAAGTCTTTCACAAAGACTGTTCTTGTGTAATTTGCAAAGTGATATTTGGAAGACCATAGAGGGCTATGTTGAAAAAGGAAATATAGTAAGATAAAATCCGAAAAGAAGCTTTCTGAGAAACTGCTTTGTGTTCTGTTAATTCATCTCAAAGTGTCACAGATTTCCCCTCATGAGGCCGTTCACTAAGACTGTTCTTCTGAAATTTGGAAAGTGATATTTAGAATCTCATCGAGGGCAATGGTGAAAAAGGAAATATTTTCCGATACAAACTGTAAAGAAGCTTTCTGATAAACTGCTTTGTGTTCTGTTAGTTCATCTCACAGAGTTACAGCTTTCCCCTCAAGGAGCCGTTAACTAAGACTGTTTTGTGAAATTTGCAAAGTGATATTTGGAAGCCCATAGAGGGCTAAGGTGAAAAAGGAAATATCTTCCGCTAAAAACTGGAAAGAACCATTCTGAGAAAATGCGGTGTGTTCTGTTAGTACATATCACCGAGGTACAGCTTTCCTCTCAAGAAGCCTTTCGCTAAGACTGTTCTTGTGGGATTTCCAAAGTGATATTTGGAAGCCCATAGAGGGCTATAGTGAAAAAGGAAATATCTTCAGTTAAATACTGGAAAGAAGCTTTCTGAAAGACTGCTTTGTGTTCTGTTAATTCATCTCACAGAGTTACAGCTTCCCCCCTCAAGAAGCCTTTCGCTAAGACTGTTCTTGTGGAATTTGCAAAGTCATATTTGGAAGCCCATAGAGGACTATGGTGAAAAAGGAACTAACTTCCGTTAAAAACTGGAAAGAAGATTTGTGAGAAACTGCTTTGTGTTCTGTTAATTCAACTCACAGAGTTACAGATTTCCCCTTCAGAAGCCTTTCGCTAAGACTGTTCTTCTGGAATTTGCAAAGTGATATTTGGAAGCCCATGGAGGGCTACGGTGAAAAGGGAAATAACTTCCGTTAAAAACTGGAAAGAAGCTTTCTGAGAAACTGCCGTGTGTTCTGTTAATACATCTCACCGAGTTACAGCTTTCCCCTCAAGAAGCCTTTCTATAAGACTGTTCTTGTGGAATTTGCAAAGTGATACTTGGAAGCCCATAGAGGGCTATTTTTAAAATGGAAATATCCTAGGATAAAAACCGAAAAGAAGCTGTCTGAGAAACTGCTTTGTGTTGTGTTAGTTCATCTCACAGTGTTACAGCTTTCCCCTCAAGAAGCCCTTCACTAAGACTGTTCTTGTGAAATTTGCAAACTGATATTTGTAATCCCATAGAGGACTTTGGTGAAAAAGGAAATATCTTTCGTTAAAAACTGGAAAGAAGATTTCTGAGAAACTGCTTTGTGTTCTGTTAATTCATCTCAGAGAGTTACAGATTTCCCCTCAAGAGGCCGTTCACTAAGACTGTTCTTGTGGAATTTGCAAAGTGATATTTTGAAGCCCATAGTGGACTATGGTGAAAAAGGAAATATCTTCCGCTAAAAACTGGAAAGAACCTTTCTGAGAAACTGCTTTGTGTTCCGTTAATTAATCTCACAGAGTTACAGCTTTCCTATCATGAAGCCGATCACTAAGGCTGTTCTTTTGGAATATGCAAAGTGATATTTGGAAGCCCATAGAGGGCTACGGTGAAAAAGGAAATATCCTAAGACAAAAACTGAAAAGAAGCTTTCTGAGAAACTGCTTTGTGTTCTGTTAATTCATCTCACAGAGTTACATTTCCCTCTAAAAGCCTTTCGCTAAGGCTGTTGTCGAATTTGCAAAGTGATATTTGGAAGCCCATAGAGGGCTATGGTGAAAAAGGAAATATCTTCAGTTAAAAACTGGAAAGAAGCTTTCTGAGAAACTGCCATGTGTTCTGATAATAGACCTCACCCAGTTACAGCTTTCCCTTCAAGAAGCCTTTCGCTAAGACTGTTGTTGTGGGATTTGCAAAATGATATTTGGAAGCCCATAGAGCGCTATGGTGAAAAAGGAAATATCTCCTGTTACAAAGCGGAAGGAAGCTTTCTGAGAAACTCCTTTTTGTTCTGTTAATTCACCTCAAAGAGTTACAGCTTTCCACTCAATAATTCTTTCGCTAAGACTGTTCTTGTGGAATTTGCAAAGTGAGATTTGGAAGCCCATAGAGGTCTATGGTGAAAAAGGAAATATCGTAAGATAAAAACTGAAAAGAAGCTTTCTGAGAAATTGCCTTGTGTTCTGTTAATTCATCTCACATAGTTACAACATTTCCCTCTAAAAGCCTTTCGCTAAGACTGTTCTTGTGGAATTTGCAAAGTGATATTTGGAAGCCCATACTGGGTTATGTTGAAAAAGGAAATATCTTCGGTTAAAAACTGAAAAGAAGCTTTTTGAGAAACTGCTTTGTGTTCTGTTAATTCATCTCACAGAGTTACAACTTTCCCCTCAGGAAGCCTTTCGCTAAGACTGTTCTTGTGAAACTTGCAAAGTGATATTTGGAAGCCCATAGAGGGCTATGGCGAAAAAGGAAATATCCTCCGTTAGAAACTGGAAAGAAGCTATCTGAGAAACTGCTTTGTGTTCTGTTAATTCATCTCACAGAGTTACAGTTTTCCCCTCCAGAAGTCTTTCGCTTCCACAGTTCTTGTGGAATTTGCATAGTGATATTTGTAATCCCATGGAGGGCTATGGTGAAAATGGAAATACCTTCAATTAAAAAATGAAAAGAAGCTTTCCGAGAAACTGCTTTGTGTTCTGTTAATTCATCTCAAAGAATTACAGCTTTCCCCTCAAGAAGCCTTCTGCTAAGACTGTTTTTGAGGAATTCCCAAAGTGATATGTGGAAGCCCATAGAGGGCTATGGTGAAAATGGAAATATCCTAAGATACTTACCGAAGAGAAGCTGTCTGAAAAACTGCTTTGTGTTCTGTTAGTTCATCTCACAGAGCTACAGCTTTTCCCTCAAGAAGCCGTTCATTAAGACTGTTTTGTGAAATTTGGAAAGTGATATTTGAAAACCCATAGAGGACTATGGTGAAAAAGGAAATATCTTCCGTTAAAAACTGGAAAGAAGCATTCTGAGAAAATGCCGTGTCTTCTGTTAACACGTCTCACTGAGTTACAGCTTTCCTCTCAAGAAGCCTTTCGCTAAGACTGTTCTTGTGGGATTTGCAATGTGATATTTGGAAGCCCATAGAGGACTACGGTGAGAAAGGAAATATCCTCCGTTAAAAACTGGAAAGAAGATTTGTGAGAAAATGCTTTGTGTTCTGTTAATTCATCTCACAGAGTTAGAGCTTTCCCCTCAAGAAGCCTTTCGATAAGACTGTTCTTGTGGAATTTGCAAAGTGATATTTGGAAGCCCATAGAGGTCTATGGTGAAAAAGGAAATATCCTCAGTTAAAAACTGGAAAGAAGCTTTCTGAGAAACTGCTTTGTGTTCAGTTAGTTCCTCTCACAGAGTTACAGCTTTCCCCTCAAGAAGGCTTTCGCTAAGACTGTTCATGTCGAATTTTCAAAGTGATAATTGGAATCCCATAGAGGGCTATGGTGAAAAAGGAAATATCCTAAGGTAAAAACTGAAAAGTAGGTTTCTGAGAAAATGTTTTGTGTTCTGTTAATTCATCTTACAGAGTTACAGCTTTACCCTCAAGAAGCCTTTCGCTAAGACTTTTCTTCTGGAATTTGCAAAGTGATATTTGGAAACCCTATAGCCCTATGGTGAAAATGGAAATATCCTAAGATAAAAAACGAAAAGAAGGTTTCTGAGAAACTTCTTTGAATTCTTTTAATTCATCTTACAGATTTACAGCTTTTATCTCCAGAATCCTTTCGCTAAGACTGTTCTTGTGGAATTTGCAAAATGTTTTTGGAAGCCCATAGAGGGCTATGCTGAAAAAGGAAATATGCTACGATAAAAACTGAAAAGAAGCTTTCTGAGAAACTGCTTTGTGTTCTGTTAATTCATCTCAGAGAGTTACAGCTTTCCCCTCAAGAAGTCTTTCACAAAGACTGTTCTTGTGTAATTTGCAAAGTGATATTTGGAAGACCATAGAGGGCTATGTTGAAAAAGGAAATATAGTAAGATAAAATCCGAAAAGAAGCTTTCTGAGAAACTGCTTTGTGTTCTGTTAATTCATCTCAAAGTGTCACAGATTTCCCCTCATGAGGCCGTTCACTAAGACTGTTCTTCTGAAATTTGGAAAGTGATATTTAGAATCTCATCGAGGGCAATGGTGAAAAAGGAAATATTTTCCGATAAAAACTGTAAAGAAGCTTTCTGATAAACTGCTTTGTGTTCTGTTAGTTCATCTCACAGAGTTACAGCTTTCCCCTCAAGGAGCCGTTAACTAAGACTGTTTTGTGAAATTTGCAAAGTGATATTTGGAAGCCCATAGAGGGCTAAGGTGAAAAAGGAAATATCTTCCGCTAAAAACTGGAAAGAACCATTCTGAGAAAATGCGGTGTGTTCTGTTAGTACATATCACCGAGGTACAGCTTTCCTCTCAAGAAGCCTTTCGCTAAGACTGTTCTTGTGGGATTTCCAAAGTGATATTTGGAAGCCCATAGAGGGCTATAGTGAAAAAGGAAATATCTTCAGTTAAATACTGGAAAGAAGCTTTCTGAAAGACTGCTTTGTGTTCTGTTAATTCATCTCACAGAGTTACAGCTTCCCCCCTCAAGAAGCCTTTCGCTAAGACTGTTCTTGTGGAATTTGCAAAGTCATATTTGGAAGCCCATAGAGGACTATGGTGAAAAAGGAACTAACTTCCGTTAAAAACTGGAAAGAAGATTTGTGAGAAACTGCTTTGTGTTCTGTTAATTCAACTCACAGAGTTACAGATTTCCCCTTCAGAAGCCTTTCGCTAAGACTGTTCTTCTGGAATTTGCAAAGTGATATTTGGAAGCCCATGGAGGGCTACGGTGAAAAGGGAAATAACTTCCGTTAAAAACTGGAAAGAAGCTTTCTGAGAAACTGCCGTGTGTTCTGTTAATACATCTCACCGAGTTACAGCTTTCCCCTCAAGAAGCCTTTCTATAAGACTGTTCTTGTGGAATTTGCAAAGTGATACTTGGAAGCCCATAGAGGGCTATTTTTAAAATGGAAATATCCTAGGATAAAAACCGAAAAGAAGCTGTCTGAGAAACTGCTTTGTGTTGTGTTAGTTCATCTCACAGTGTTACAGCTTTCCCCTCAAGAAGCCCTTCACTAAGACTGTTCTTGTGAAATTTGCAAACTGATATTTGTAATCCCATAGAGGACTTTGGTGAAAAAGGAAATATCTTTCGTTAAAAACTGGAAAGAAGATTTCTGAGAAACTGCTTTGTGTTCTGTTAATTCATCTCAGAGAGTTACAGATTTCCCCTCAAGAGGCCGTTCACTAAGACTGTTCTTGTGGAATTTGCAAAGTGATATTTTGAAGCCCATAGTGGACTATGGTGAAAAAGGAAATATCTTCCGCTAAAAACTGGAAAGAACCTTTCTGAGAAACTGCTTTGTGTTCCGTTAATTAATCTCACAGAGTTACAGCTTTCCTATCATGAAGCCGATCACTAAGGCTGTTCTTTTGGAATATGCAAAGTGATATTTGGAAGCCCATAGAGGGCTACGGTGAAAAAGGAAATATCCTAAGACAAAAACTGAAAAGAAGCTTTCTGAGAAACTGCTTTGTGTTCTGTTAATTCATCTCACAGAGTTACATTTCCCTCTAAAAGCCTTTCGCTAAGGCTGTTGTCGAATTTGCAAAGTGATATTTGGAAGCCCATAGAGGGCTATGGTGAAAAAGGAAATATCTTCAGTTAAAAACTGGAAAGAAGCTTTCTGAGAAACTGCCATGTGTTCTGATAATAGACCTCACCCAGTTACAGCTTTCCCTTCAAGAAGCCTTTCGCTAAGACTGTTGTTGTGGGATTTGCAAAATGATATTTGGAAGCCCATAGAGCGCTATGGTGAAAAAGGAAATATCTCCTGTTACAAAGCGGAAGGAAGCTTTCTGAGAAACTCCTTTTTGTTCTGTTAATTCACCTCAAAGAGTTACAGCTTTCCACTCAATAATTCTTTCGCTAAGACTGTTCTTGTGGAATTTGCAAAGTGAGATTTGGAAGCCCATAGAGGTCTATGGTGAAAAAGGAAATATCGTAAGATAAAAACTGAAAAGAAGCTTTCTGAGAAATTGCCTTGTGTTCTGTTAATTCATCTCACATAGTTACAACATTTCCCTCTAAAAGCCTTTCGCTAAGACTGTTCTTGTGGAATTTGCAAAGTGATATTTGGAAGCCCATACTGGGTTATGTTGAAAAAGGAAATATCTTCGGTTAAAAACTGAAAAGAAGCTTTTTGAGAAACTGCTTTGTGTTCTGTTAATTCATCTCACAGAGTTACAACTTTCCCCTCAGGAAGCCTTTCGCTAAGACTGTTGTTGTGAAACTTGCAAAGTGATATTTGGAAGCCCATAGAGGTCTATGGCTTAAAAGGAAATAACCTCCGTTAGAAACTGGAAAGAAGCTATCTGAGAAACTGCTTTGTGTTCTGTTAATTCATCTCACAGAGTTACAGTTTTCCCCTCCAGAAGTCTTTCGCTTCCACAGTTCTTGTGGAATTTGCATAGTGATATTTGTAATCCCATGGAGGGCTATGGTGAAAATGGAAATACCTTCAATTAAAAAATGAAAAGAAGCTTTCCGAGAAACTGCTTTGTGTTCTGTTAATTCATCTCAAAGAATTACAGCTTTCCCCTCAAGAAGCCTTCTGCTAAGACTGTTTTTGAGGAATTCCCAAAGTGATATGTGGAAGCCCATAGAGGGCTATGGTGAAAATGGAAATATCCTAAGATACTTACCGAAGAGAAGCTGTCTGAAAAACTGCTTTGTGTTCTGTTAGTTCATCTCACAGAGCTACAGCTTTTCCCTCAAGAAGCCGTTCATTAAGACTGTTTTGTGAAATTTGGAAAGTGATATTTGAAAACCCATAGAGGACTATGGTGAAAAAGGAAATATCTTCCGTTAAAAACTGGAAAGAAGCATTCTGAGAAAATGCCGTGTCTTCTGTTAACACATCTCACTGAGTTACAGCTTTCCTCTCAAGAAGCCTTTCGCTAAGACTGTTCTTGTGGGATTTGCAATGTGATATTTGGAAGCCCATAGAGGACTATGGTGAAAAAGGAAATATCCTAAGGTAAAAACTGAAAAGTAGGTTTCTGAGAAAATGTTTTGTGTTCTGTTAATTCATCTTACAGAGTTACAGCTTTACCCTCAAGAAGCCTTTCGCTAAGACTTTTCTTCTGGAATTTGCAAAGTGATATTTGGAAACCCTATAGCCCTATGGTGAAAATGGAAATATCCTAAGATAAAAAACGAAAAGAAGGTTTCTGAGAAACTTCTTTGAATTCTTTTAATTCATCTTACAGATTTACAGCTTTTATCTCCAGAATCCTTTCGCTAAGACTGTTCTTGTGGAATTTGCAAAATGTTTTTGGAAGCCCATAGAGGGCTATGCTGAAAAAGGAAATATCCTACGATAAAAACTGAAAAGAAGCTTTCTGAGAAACTGCTTTGTGTTCTGTTAATTCACCTCAGAGAGTTACAGCTTTCCCCTCAAGAAGTCTTTCACAAAGACTGTTCTTGTGTAATTTGCAAAGTGATATTTGGAAGACCATAGAGGGCTATGTTGAAAAAGGAAATATAGTAAGATAAAATCCGAAAAGAAGCTTTCTGAGAAACTGCTTTGTGTTCTGTTAATTCATCTCAAAGTGTCACAGATTTCCCCTCATGAGGCCGTTCACTAAGACTGTTCTTCTGAAATTTGGAAAGTGATATTTAGAATCTCATCGAGGGCAATGGTGAAAAAGGAAATATTTTCCGATAAAAACTGTAAAGAAGCTTTCTGATAAACTGCTTTGTGTTCTGTTAGTTCATCTCACAGAGTTACAGCTTTCCCCTCAAGGAGCCGTTAACTAAGACTGTTTTGTGAAATTTGCAAAGTGATATTTGGAAGCCCATAGAGGGCTAAGGTGAAAAAGGAAATATCTTCCGCTAAAAACTGGAAAGAACCATTCTGAGAAAATGCGGTGTGTTCTGTTAGTACATATCACCGAGGTACAGCTTTCCTCTCAAGAAGCCTTTCGCTAAGACTGTTCTTGTGGGATTTCCAAAGTGATATTTGGAAGCCCATAGAGGGCTATAGTGAAAAAGGAAATATCTTCAGTTAAATACTGGAAAGAAGCTTTCTGAAAGACTGCTTTGTGTTCTGTTAATTCATCTCACAGAGTTACAGCTTCCCCCCTCAAGAAGCCTTTCGCTAAGACTGTTCTTGTGGAATTTGCAAAGTCATATTTGGAAGCCCATAGAGGACTATGGTGAAAAAGGAACTAACTTCCGTTAAAAACTGGAAAGAAGATTTGTGAGAAACTGCTTTGTGTTCTGTTAATTCAACTCACAGAGTTACAGATTTCCCCTTCAGAAGCCTTTCGCTAAGACTGTTCTTCTGGAATTTGCAAAGTGATATTTGGAAGCCCATGGAGGGCTACGGTGAAAAGGGAAATAACTTCCGTTAAAAACTGGAAAGAAGCTTTCTGAGAAACTGCCGTGTGTTCTGTTAATACATCTCACCGAGTTACAGCTTTCCCCTCAAGAAGCCTTTCTATAAGACTGTTCTTGTGGAATTTGCAAAGTGATACTTGGAAGCCCATAGAGGGCTATTTTTAAAATGGAAATATCCTAGGATAAAAACCGAAAAGAAGCTGTCTGAGAAACTGCTTTGTGTTGTGTTAGTTCATCTCACAGTGTTACAGCTTTCCCCTCAAGAAGCCCTTCACTAAGACTGTTCTTGTGAAATTTGCAAACTGATATTTGTAATCCCATAGAGGACTTTGGTGAAAAAGGAAATATCTTTCGTTAAAAACTGGAAAGAAGATTTCTGAGAAACTGCTTTGTGTTCTGTTAATTCATCTCAGAGAGTTACAGATTTCCCCTCAAGAGGCCGTTCACTAAGACTGTTCTTGTGGAATTTGCAAAGTGATATTTTGAAGCCCATAGTGGACTATGGTGAAAAAGGAAATATCTTCCGCTAAAAACTGGAAAGAACCTTTCTGAGAAACTGCTTTGTGTTCCGTTAATTAATCTCACAGAGTTACAGCTTTCCTATCATGAAGCCGATCACTAAGGCTGTTCTTTTGGAATATGCAAAGTGATATTTGGAAGCCCATAGAGGGCTACGGTGAAAAAGGAAATATCCTAAGACAAAAACTGAAAAGAAGCTTTCTGAGAAACTGCTTTGTGTTCTGTTAATTCATCTCACAGAGTTACATTTCCCTCTAAAAGCCTTTCGCTAAGGCTGTTGTCGAATTTGCAAAGTGATATTTGGAAGCCCATAGAGGGCTATGGTGAAAAAGGAAATATCTTCAGTTAAAAACTGGAAAGAAGCTTTCTGAGAAACTGCCATGTGTTCTGATAATAGACCTCACCCAGTTACAGCTTTCCCTTCAAGAAGCCTTTCGCTAAGACTGTTGTTGTGGGATTTGCAAAATGATATTTGGAAGCCCATAGAGCGCTATGGTGAAAAAGGAAATATCTCCTGTTACAAAGCGGAAGGAAGCTTTCTGAGAAACTCCTTTTTGTTCTGTTAATTCACCTCAAAGAGTTACAGCTTTCCACTCAATAATTCTTTCGCTAAGACTGTTCTTGTGGAATTTGCAAAGTGAGATTTGGAAGCCCATAGAGGTCTATGGTGAAAAAGGAAATATCGTAAGATAAAAACTGAAAAGAAGCTTTCTGAGAAATTGCCTTGTGTTCTGTTAATTCATCTCACATAGTTACAACATTTCCCTCTAAAAGCCTTTCGCTAAGACTGTTCTTGTGGAATTTGCAAAGTGATATTTGGAAGCCCATACTGGGTTATGTTGAAAAAGGAAATATCTTCGGTTAAAAACTGAAAAGAAGCTTTTTGAGAAACTGCTTTGTGTTCTGTTAATTCATCTCACAGAGTTACAACTTTCCCCTCAGGAAGCCTTTCGCTAAGACTGTTCTTGTGAAACTTGCAAAGTGATATTTGGAAGCCCATAGAGGGCTATGGCTTAAAAGGAAATATCCTCCGTTAGAAACTGGAAAGAAGCTATCTGAGAAACTGCTTTGTGTTCTGTTAATTCATCTCACAGAGTTACAGTTTTCCCCTCCAGAAGTCTTTCGCTTCCACAGTTCTTGTGGAATTTGCATAGTGATATTTGTAATCCCATGGAGGGCTATGGTGAAAATGGAAATACCTTCAATTAAAAAATGAAAAGAAGCTTTCCGAGAAACTGCTTTGTGTTCTGTTAATTCATCTCAAAGAATTACAGCTTTCCCCTCAAGAAGCCTTCTGCTAAGACTGTTTTTGAGGAATTCCCAAAGTGATATGTGGAAGCCCATAGAGGGCTATGGTGAAAATGGAAATATCCTAAGATACTTACCGAAGAGAAGCTGTCTGAAAAAGTGCTTTGTGTTCTGTTAGTTCATCTCACAGAGCTACAGCTTTTCCCTCAAGAAGCCGTTCATTAAGACTGTTTTGTGAAATTTGGAAAGTGATATTTGAAAACCCATAGAGGACTATGGTGAAAAAGGAAATATCTTCCGTTAAAAACTGGAAAGAAGCATTCTGAGAAAATGCCGTGTCTTCTGTTAACACGTCTCACTGAGTTACAGCTTTCCTCTCAAGAAGCCTTTCGCTAAGACTGTTCTTGTGGGATTTGCAATGTGATATTTGGAAGCCCATAGAGGACTATGGTGAGAAAGGAAATATCCTCCGTTAAAAACTGGAAAGAAGATTTGTGAGAAAATGCTTTGTGTTCTGTTAATTCATCTCACAGAGTTAGAGCTTTCCCCTCAAGAAGCCTTTCGATAAGACTGTTCTTGTGGAATTTGCAAAGTGATATTTGGAAGCCCATAGAGGTCTATGGTGAAAAAGGAAATATCCTCAGTTAAAAACTGGAAAGAAGCTTTCTGAGAAACTGCTTTGTGTTCAGTTAGTTCCTCTCACAGAGTTACAGCTTTCCCCTCAAGAAGGCTTTCGCTAAGACTGTTCATGTCGAATTTTCAAAGTGATAATTGGAATCCCATAGAGGGCTATGGTGAAAAAGGAAATATCCTAAGGTAAAAACTGAAAAGTAGGTTTCTGAGAAAATGTTTTGTGTTCTGTTAATTCATCTTACAGAGTTACAGCTTTACCCTCAAGAAGCCTTTCGCTAAGACTTTTCTTCTGGAATTTGCAAAGTGATATTTGGAAACCCTATAGCCCTATGGTGAAAATGGAAATATCCTAAGATAAAAAACGAAAAGAAGGTTTCTGAGAAACTTCTTTGAATTCTTTTAATTCATCTTACAGATTTACAGCTTTTATCTCCAGAATCCTTTCGCTAAGACTGTTCTTGTGGAATTTGCAAAATGTTTTTGGAAGCCCATAGAGGGCTATGCTGAAAAAGGAAATATGCTACGATAAAAACTGAAAAGAAGCTTTCTGAGAAACTGCTTTGTGTTCTGTTAATTCATCTCAGAGAGTTACAGCTTTCCCCTCAAGAAGTCTTTCACAAAGACTGTTCTTGTGTAATTTGCAAAGTGATATTTGGAAGACCATAGAGGGCTATGTTGAAAAAGGAAATATAGTAAGATAAAATCCGAAAAGAAGCTTTCTGAGAAACTGCTTTGTGTTCTGTTAATTCATCTCAAAGTGTCACAGATTTCCCCTCATGAGGCCGTTCACTAAGACTGTTCTTCTGAAATTTGGAAAGTGATATTTAGAATCTCATCGAGGGCAATGGTGAAAAAGGAAATATTTTCCGATAAAAACTGTAAAGAAGCTTTCTGATAAACTGCTTTGTGTTCTGTTAGTTCATCTCACAGAGTTACAGCTTTCCCCTCAAGGAGCCGTTAACTAAGACTGTTTTGTGAAATTTGCAAAGTGATATTTGGAAGCCCATAGAGGGCTAAGGTGAAAAAGGAAATATCTTCCGCTAAAAACTGGAAAGAACCATTCTGAGAAAATGCGGTGTGTTCTGTTAGTACATATCACCGAGGTACAGCTTTCCTCTCAAGAAGCCTTTCGCTAAGACTGTTCTTGTGGGATTTCCAAAGTGATATTTGGAAGCCCATAGAGGGCTATAGTGAAAAAGGAAATATCTTCAGTTAAATACTGGAAAGAAGCTTTCTGAAAGACTGCTTTGTGTTCTGTTAATTCATCTCACAGAGTTACAGCTTCCCCCCTCAAGAAGCCTTTCGCTAAGACTGTTCTTGTGGAATTTGCAAAGTCATATTTGGAAGCCCATAGAGGACTATGGTGAAAAAGGAACTAACTTCCGTTAAAAACTGGAAAGAAGATTTGTGAGAAACTGCTTTGTGTTCTGTTAATTCAACTCACAGAGTTACAGATTTCCCCTTCAGAAGCCTTTCGCTAAGACTGTTCTTCTGGAATTTGCAAAGTGATATTTGGAAGCCCATGGAGGGCTACGGTGAAAAGGGAAATAACTTCCGTTAAAAACTGGAAAGAAGCTTTCTGAGAAACTGCCGTGTGTTCTGTTAATACATCTCACCGAGTTACAGCTTTCCCCTCAAGAAGCCTTTCTATAAGACTGTTCTTGTGGAATTTGCAAAGTGATACTTGGAAGCCCATAGAGGGCTATTTTTAAAATGGAAATATCCTAGGATAAAAACCGAAAAGAAGCTGTCTGAGAAACTGCTTTGTGTTGTGTTAGTTCATCTCACAGTGTTACAGCTTTCCCCTCAAGAAGCCCTTCACTAAGACTGTTCTTGTGAAATTTGCAAACTGATATTTGTAATCCCATAGAGGACTTTGGTGAAAAAGGAAATATCTTTCGTTAAAAACTGGAAAGAAGATTTCTGAGAAACTGCTTTGTGTTCTGTTAATTCATCTCAGAGAGTTACAGATTTCCCCTCAAGAGGCCGTTCACTAAGACTGTTCTTGTGGAATTTGCAAAGTGATATTTTGAAGCCCATAGTGGACTATGGTGAAAAAGGAAATATCTTCCGCTAAAAACTGGAAAGAACCTTTCTGAGAAACTGCTTTGTGTTCCGTTAATTAATCTCACAGAGTTACAGCTTTCCTATCATGAAGCCGATCACTAAGGCTGTTCTTTTGGAATATGCAAAGTGATATTTGGAAGCCCATAGAGGGCTACGGTGAAAAAGGAAATATCCTAAGACAAAAACTGAAAAGAAGCTTTCTGAGAAACTGCTTTGTGTTCTGTTAATTCATCTCACAGAGTTACATTTCCCTCTAAAAGCCTTTCGCTAAGGCTGTTGTCGAATTTGCAAAGTGATATTTGGAAGCCCATAGAGGGCTATGGTGAAAAAGGAAATATCTTCAGTTAAAAACTGGAAAGAAGCTTTCTGAGAAACTGCCATGTGTTCTGATAATAGACCTCACCCAGTTACAGCTTTCCCTTCAAGAAGCCTTTCGCTAAGACTGTTGTTGTGGGATTTGCAAAATGATATTTGGAAGCCCATAGAGCGCTATGGTGAAAAAGGAAATATCTCCTGTTACAAAGCGGAAGGAAGCTTTCTGAGAAACTCCTTTTTGTTCTGTTAATTCACCTCAAAGAGTTACAGCTTTCCACTCAATAATTCTTTCGCTAAGACTGTTCTTGTGGAATTTGCAAAGTGAGATTTGGAAGCCCATAGAGGTCTATGGTGAAAAAGGAAATATCGTAAGATAAAAACTGAAAAGAAGCTTTCTGAGAAATTGCCTTGTGTTCTGTTAATTCATCTCACATAGTTACAACATTTCCCTCTAAAAGCCTTTCGCTAAGACTGTTCTTGTGGAATTTGCAAAGTGATATTTGGAAGCCCATACTGGGTTATGTTGAAAAAGGAAATATCTTCGGTTAAAAACTGAAAAGAAGCTTTTTGAGAAACTGCTTTGTGTTCTGTTAATTCATCTCACAGAGTTACAACTTTCCCCTCAGGAAGCCTTTCGCTAAGACTGTTCTTGTGAAACTTGCAAAGTGATATTTGGAAGCCCATAGAGGGCTATGGCGAAAAAGGAAATATCCTCCGTTAGAAACTGGAAAGAAGCTATCTGAGAAACTGCTTTGTGTTCTGTTAATTCATCTCACAGAGTTACAGTTTTCCCCTCCAGAAGTCTTTCGCTTCCACAGTTCTTGTGGAATTTGCATAGTGATATTTGTAATCCCATGGAGGGCTATGGTGAAAATGGAAATACCTTCAATTAAAAAATGAAAAGAAGCTTTCCGAGAAACTGCTTTGTGTTCTGTTAATTCATCTCAAAGAATTACAGCTTTCCCCTCAAGAAGCCTTCTGCTAAGACTGTTTTTGAGGAATTCCCAAAGTGATATGTGGAAGCCCATAGAGGGCTATGGTGAAAATGGAAATATCCTAAGATACTTACCGAAGAGAAGCTGTCTGAAAAACTGCTTTGTGTTCTGTTAGTTCATCTCACAGAGCTACAGCTTTTCCCTCAAGAAGCCGTTCATTAAGACTGTTTTGTGAAATTTGGAAAGTGATATTTGGAAACCCATAGAGGACTATGGTGAAAAAGGAAATATCTTCCGTTAAAAACTGGAAAGAAGCATTCTGAGAAAATGCCGTGTCTTCTGTTAACACGTCTCACTGAGTTACAGCTTTCCTCTCAAGAAGCCTTTCGCTAAGACTGTTCTTGTGGGATTTGCAATGTGATATTTGGAAGCCCATAGAGGACTATGGTGAGAAAGGAAATATCCTCCGTTAAAAACTGGAAAGAAGATTTGTGAGAAAATGCTTTGTGTTCTGTTAATTCATCTCACAGAGTTAGAGCTTTCCCCTCAAGAAGCCTTTCGATAAGACTGTTCTTGTGGAATTTGCAAAGTGATATTTGGAAGCCCATAGAGGTCTATGGTGAAAAAGGAAATATCCTCAGTTAAAAACTGGAAAGAAGCTTTCTGAGAAACTGCTTTGTGTTCAGTTAGTTCCTCTCACAGAGTTACAGCTTTCCCCTCAAGAAGGCTTTCGCTAAGACTGTTCATGTCGAATTTTCAAAGTGATAATTGGAATCCCATAGAGGGCTATGGTGAAAAAGGAAATATCCTAAGGTAAAAACTGAAAAGTAGGTTTCTGAGAAAATGTTTTGTGTTCTGTTAATTCATCTTACAGAGTTACAGCTTTACCCTCAAGAAGCCTTTCGCTAAGACTTTTCTTCTGGAATTTGCAAAGTGATATTTGGAAACCCTATAGCCCTATGGTGAAAATGGAAATATCCTAAGATAAAAAACGAAAAGAAGGTTTCTGAGAAACTTCTTTGAATTCTTTTAATTCATCTTACAGATTTACAGCTTTTATCTCCAGAATCCTTTCGCTAAGACTGTTCTTGTGGAATTTGCAAAATGTTTTTGGAAGCCCATAGAGGGCTATGCTGAAAAAGGAAATATGCTACGATAAAAACTGAAAAGAAGCTTTCTGAGAAACTGCTTTGTGTTCTGTTAATTCATCTCAGAGAGTTACAGCTTTCCCCTCAAGAAGTCTTTCACAAAGACTGTTCTTGTGTAATTTGCAAAGTGATATTTGGAAGACCATAGAGGGCTATGTTGAAAAAGGAAATATAGTAAGATAAAATCCGAAAAGAAGCTTTCTGAGAAACTGCTTTGTGTTCTGTTAATTCATCTCAAAGTGTCACAGATTTCCCCTCATGAGGCCGTTCACTAAGACTGTTCTTCTGAAATTTGGAAAGTGATATTTAGAATCTCATCGAGGGCAATGGTGAAAAAGGAAATATTTTCCGATAAAAACTGTAAAGAAGCTTTCTGATAAACTGCTTTGTGTTCTGTTAGTTCATCTCACAGAGTTACAGCTTTCCCCTCAAGGAGCCGTTAACTAAGACTGTTTTGTGAAATTTGCAAAGTGATATTTGGAAGCCCATAGAGGGCTAAGGTGAAAAAGGAAATATCTTCCGCTAAAAACTGGAAAGAACCATTCTGAGAAAATGCGGTGTGTTCTGTTAGTACATATCACCGAGGTACAGCTTTCCTCTCAAGAAGCCTTTCGCTAAGACTGTTCTTGTGGGATTTCCAAAGTGATATTTGGAAGCCCATAGAGGGCTATAGTGAAAAAGGAAATATCTTCAGTTAAATACTGGAAAGAAGCTTTCTGAAAGACTGCTTTGTGTTCTGTTAATTCATCTCACAGAGTTACAGCTTCCCCCCTCAAGAAGCCTTTCGCTAAGACTGTTCTTGTGGAATTTGCAAAGTCATATTTGGAAGCCCATAGAGGACTATGGTGAAAAAGGAACTAACTTCCGTTAAAAACTGGAAAGAAGATTTGTGAGAAACTGCTTTGTGTTCTGTTAATTCAACTCACAGAGTTACAGATTTCCCCTTCAGAAGCCTTTCGCTAAGACTGTTCTTCTGGAATTTGCAAAGTGATATTTGGAAGCCCATGGAGGGCTACGGTGAAAAGGGAAATAACTTCCGTTAAAAACTGGAAAGAAGCTTTCTGAGAAACTGCCGTGTGTTCTGTTAATACATCTCACCGAGTTACAGCTTTCCCCTCAAGAAGCCTTTCTATAAGACTGTTCTTGTGGAATTTGCAAAGTGATACTTGGAAGCCCATAGAGGGCTATTTTTAAAATGGAAATATCCTAGGATAAAAACCGAAAAGAAGCTGTCTGAGAAACTGCTTTGTGTTGTGTTAGTTCATCTCACAGTGTTACAGCTTTCCCCTCAAGAAGCCCTTCACTAAGACTGTTCTTGTGAAATTTGCAAACTGATATTTGTAATCCCATAGAGGACTTTGGTGAAAAAGGAAATATCTTTCGTTAAAAACTGGAAAGAAGATTTCTGAGAAACTGCTTTGTGTTCTGTTAATTCATCTCAGAGAGTTACAGATTTCCCCTCAAGAGGCCGTTCACTAAGACTGTTCTTGTGGAATTTGCAAAGTGATATTTTGAAGCCCATAGTGGACTATGGTGAAAAAGGAAATATCTTCCGCTAAAAACTGGAAAGAACCTTTCTGAGAAACTGCTTTGTGTTCCGTTAATTAATCTCACAGAGTTACAGCTTTCCTATCATGAAGCCGATCACTAAGGCTGTTCTTTTGGAATATGCAAAGTGATATTTGGAAGCCCATAGAGGGCTACGGTGAAAAAGGAAATATCCTAAGACAAAAACTGAAAAGAAGCTTTCTGAGAAACTGCTTTGTGTTCTGTTAATTCATCTCACAGAGTTACATTTCCCTCTAAAAGCCTTTCGCTAAGGCTGTTGTCGAATTTGCAAAGTGATATTTGGAAGCCCATAGAGGGCTATGGTGAAAAAGGAAATATCTTCAGTTAAAAACTGGAAAGAAGCTTTCTGAGAAACTGCCATGTGTTCTGATAATAGACCTCACCCAGTTACAGCTTTCCCTTCAAGAAGCCTTTCGCTAAGACTGTTGTTGTGGGATTTGCAAAATGATATTTGGAAGCCCATAGAGCGCTATGGTGAAAAAGGAAATATCTCCTGTTACAAAGCGGAAGGAAGCTTTCTGAGAAACTCCTTTTTGTTCTGTTAATTCACCTCAAAGAGTTACAGCTTTCCACTCAATAATTCTTTCGCTAAGACTGTTCTTGTGGAATTTGCAAAGTGAGATTTGGAAGCCCATAGAGGTCTATGGTGAAAAAGGAAATATCGTAAGATAAAAACTGAAAAGAAGCTTTCTGAGAAATTGCCTTGTGTTCTGTTAATTCATCTCACATAGTTACAACATTTCCCTCTAAAAGCCTTTCGCTAAGACTGTTCTTGTGGAATTTGCAAAGTGATATTTGGAAGCCCATACTGGGTTATGTTGAAAAAGGAAATATCTTCGGTTAAAAACTGAAAAGAAGCTTTTTGAGAAACTGCTTTGTGTTCTGTTAATTCATCTCACAGAGTTACAACTTTCCCCTCAGGAAGCCTTTCGCTAAGACTGTTCTTGTGAAACTTGCAAAGTGATATTTGGAAGCCCATAGAGGGCTATGGCTTAAAAGGAAATATCCTCCGTTAGAAACTGGAAAGAAGCTATCTGAGAAACTGCTTTGTGTTCTGTTAATTCATCTCACAGAGTTACAGTTTTCCCCTCCAGAAGTCTTTCGCTTCCACAGTTCTTGTGGAATTTGCATAGTGATATTTGTAATCCCATGGAGGGCTATGGTGAAAATGGAAATACCTTCAATTAAAAAATGAAAAGAAGCTTTCCGAGAAACTGCTTTGTGTTCTGTTAATTCATCTCAAAGAATTACAGCTTTCCCCTCAAGAAGCCTTCTGCTAAGACTGTTTTTGAGGAATTCCCAAAGTGATATGTGGAAGCCCATAGAGGGCTATGGTGAAAATGGAAATATCCTAAGATACTTACCGAAGAGAAGCTGTCTGAAAAAGTGCTTTGTGTTCTGTTAGTTCATCTCACAGAGCTACAGCTTTTCCCTCAAGAAGCCGTTCATTAAGACTGTTTTGTGAAATTTGGAAAGTGATATTTGAAAACCCATAGAGGACTATGGTGAAAAAGGAAATATCTTCCGTTAAAAACTGGAAAGAAGCATTCTGAGAAAATGCCGTGTCTTCTGTTAACACGTCTCACTGAGTTACAGCTTTCCTCTCAAGAAGCCTTTCGCTAAGACTGTTCTTGTGGGATTTGCAATGTGATATTTGGAAGCCCATAGAGGACTATGGTGAGAAAGGAAATATCCTCCGTTAAAAACTGGAAAGAAGATTTGTGAGAAAATGCTTTGTGTTCTGTTAATTCATCTCACAGAGTTAGAGCTTTCCCCTCAAGAAGCCTTTCGATAAGACTGTTCTTGTGGAATTTGCAAAGTGATATTTGGAAGCCCATAGAGGTCTATGGTGAAAAAGGAAATATCCTCAGTTAAAAACTGGAAAGAAGCTTTCTGAGAAACTGCTTTGTGTTCAGTTAGTTCCTCTCACAGAGTTACAGCTTTCCCCTCAAGAAGGCTTTCGCTAAGACTGTTCATGTCGAATTTTCAAAGTGATAATTGGAATCCCATAGAGGGCTATGGTGAAAAAGGAAATATCCTAAGGTAAAAACTGAAAAGTAGGTTTCTGAGAAAATGTTTTGTGTTCTGTTAATTCATCTTACAGAGTTACAGCTTTACCCTCAAGAAGCCTTTCGCTAAGACTTTTCTTCTGGAATTTGCAAAGTGATATTTGGAAACCCTATAGCCCTATGGTGAAAATGGAAATATCCTAAGATAAAAAACGAAAAGAAGGTTTCTGAGAAACTTCTTTGAATTCTTTTAATTCATCTTACAGATTTACAGCTTTTATCTCCAGAATCCTTTCGCTAAGACTGTTCTTGTGGAATTTGCAAAATGTTTTTGGAAGCCCATAGAGGGCTATGCTGAAAAAGGAAATATGCTACGATAAAAACTGAAAAGAAGCTTTCTGAGAAACTGCTTTGTGTTCTGTTAATTCATCTCAGAGAGTTACAGCTTTCCCCTCAAGAAGTCTTTCACAAAGACTGTTCTTGTGTAATTTGCAAAGTGATATTTGGAAGACCATAGAGGGCTATGTTGAAAAAGGAAATATAGTAAGATAAAATCCGAAAAGAAGCTTTCTGAGAAACTGCTTTGTGTTCTGTTAATTCATCTCAAAGTGTCACAGATTTCCCCTCATGAGGCCGTTCACTAAGACTGTTCTTCTGAAATTTGGAAAGTGATATTTAGAATCTCATCGAGGGCAATGGTGAAAAAGGAAATATTTTCCGATAAAAACTGTAAAGAAGCTTTCTGATAAACTGCTTTGTGTTCTGTTAGTTCATCTCACAGAGTTACAGCTTTCCCCTCAAGGAGCCGTTAACTAAGACTGTTTTGTGAAATTTGCAAAGTGATATTTGGAAGCCCATAGAGGGCTAAGGTGAAAAAGGAAATATCTTCCGCTAAAAACTGGAAAGAACCATTCTGAGAAAATGCGGTGTGTTCTGTTAGTACATATCACCGAGGTACAGCTTTCCTCTCAAGAAGCCTTTCGCTAAGACTGTTCTTGTGGGATTTCCAAAGTGATATTTGGAAGCCCATAGAGGGCTATAGTGAAAAAGGAAATATCTTCAGTTAAATACTGGAAAGAAGCTTTCTGAAAGACTGCTTTGTGTTCTGTTAATTCATCTCACAGAGTTACAGCTTCCCCCCTCAAGAAGCCTTTCGCTAAGACTGTTCTTGTGGAATTTGCAAAGTCATATTTGGAAGCCCATAGAGGACTATGGTGAAAAAGGAACTAACTTCCGTTAAAAACTGGAAAGAAGATTTGTGAGAAACTGCTTTGTGTTCTGTTAATTCAACTCACAGAGTTACAGATTTCCCCTTCAGAAGCCTTTCGCTAAGACTGTTCTTCTGGAATTTGCAAAGTGATATTTGGAAGCCCATGGAGGGCTACGGTGAAAAGGGAAATAACTTCCGTTAAAAACTGGAAAGAAGCTTTCTGAGAAACTGCCGTGTGTTCTGTTAATACATCTCACCGAGTTACAGCTTTCCCCTCAAGAAGCCTTTCTATAAGACTGTTCTTGTGGAATTTGCAAAGTGATACTTGGAAGCCCATAGAGGGCTATTTTTAAAATGGAAATATCCTAGGATAAAAACCGAAAAGAAGCTGTCTGAGAAACTGCTTTGTGTTGTGTTAGTTCATCTCACAGTGTTACAGCTTTCCCCTCAAGAAGCCCTTCACTAAGACTGTTCTTGTGAAATTTGCAAACTGATATTTGTAATCCCATAGAGGACTTTGGTGAAAAAGGAAATATCTTTCGTTAAAAACTGGAAAGAAGATTTCTGAGAAACTGCTTTGTGTTCTGTTAATTCATCTCAGAGAGTTACAGATTTCCCCTCAAGAGGCCGTTCACTAAGACTGTTCTTGTGGAATTTGCAAAGTGATATTTTGAAGCCCATAGTGGACTATGGTGAAAAAGGAAATATCTTCCGCTAAAAACTGGAAAGAACCTTTCTGAGAAACTGCTTTGTGTTCCGTTAATTAATCTCACAGAGTTACAGCTTTCCTATCATGAAGCCGATCACTAAGGCTGTTCTTTTGGAATATGCAAAGTGATATTTGGAAGCCCATAGAGGGCTACGGTGAAAAAGGAAATATCCTAAGACAAAAACTGAAAAGAAGCTTTCTGAGAAACTGCTTTGTGTTCTGTTAATTCATCTCACAGAGTTACATTTCCCTCTAAAAGCCTTTCGCTAAGGCTGTTGTCGAATTTGCAAAGTGATATTTGGAAGCCCATAGAGGGCTATGGTGAAAAAGGAAATATCTTCAGTTAAAAACTGGAAAGAAGCTTTCTGAGAAACTGCCATGTGTTCTGATAATAGACCTCACCCAGTTACAGCTTTCCCTTCAAGAAGCCTTTCGCTAAGACTGTTGTTGTGGGATTTGCAAAATGATATTTGGAAGCCCATAGAGCGCTATGGTGAAAAAGGAAATATCTCCTGTTACAAAGCGGAAGGAAGCTTTCTGAGAAACTCCTTTTTGTTCTGTTAATTCACCTCAAAGAGTTACAGCTTTCCACTCAATAATTCTTTCGCTAAGACTGTTCTTGTGGAATTTGCAAAGTGAGATTTGGAAGCCCATAGAGGTCTATGGTGAAAAAGGAAATATCGTAAGATAAAAACTGAAAAGAAGCTTTCTGAGAAATTGCTTTGTGTTCTGTTAATTCATCTCACATAGTTACAACATTTCCCTCTAAAAGCCTTTCGCTAAGACTGTTCTTGTGGAATTTGCAAAGTGATATTTGGAAGCGCATACTGGGTTATGTTGAAAAAGGAAATATCTTCGGTTAAAAACTGAAAAGAAGCTTTTTGAGAAACTGCTTTGTGTTCTGTTAATTCATCTCACAGAGTTACAACTTTCCCCTCAGGAAGCCTTTCGCTAAGACTGTTCTTGTGAAACTTGCAAAGTGATATTTGGAAGCCCATAGAGGGCTATGGTGAAAAAGGAAATATCCTCCGTTAGAAACTGGAAAGAAGCTATCTGAGAAACTGCTTTGTGTTCTGTTAATTCATCTCACAGAGTTACAGTTTTCCCCTCCAGAAGTCTTTCGCTTCCACAGTTCTTGTGGAATTTGCATAGTGATATTTGTAATCCCATGGAGGGCTATGGTGAAAATGGAAATACCTTCAATTAAAAAATGAAAAGAAGCTTTCCGAGAAACTGCTTTGTGTTCTGTTAATTCATCTCAAAGAATTACAGCTTTCCCCTCAAGAAGCCTTCTGCTATGACTGTTTTTGAGGAATTCCCAAAGTGATATGTGGAAGCCCATAGAGGGCTATGGTGAAAATGGAAATATCCTAAGATACTTACCGAAGAGAAGCTGTCTGAAAAACTGCTTTGTGTTCTGTTAGTTCATCTCACAGAGCTACAGCTTTTCCCTCAAGAAGCCGTTCATTAAGACTGTTTTGTGAAATTTGGAAAGTGATATTTGGAAACCCATAGAGGACTATGGTGAAAAAGGAAATATCTTCCGTTAAAAACTGGAAAGAAGCATTCTGAGAAAATGCCGTGTCTTCTGTTAATACGTCTCACTGAGTTACAGCTTTCCTCTCAAGAAGCCTTTCGCTAAGACTGTTCTTGTGGGATTTGCAATGTGATATTTGGAAGCCCATAGAGGACTATGGTGAGAAAGGAAATATCCTCCGTTAAAAACTGGAAAGAAGATTTGTGAGAAAATGCTTTGTGTTCTGTTAATTCATCTCACAGAGTTAGAGCTTTCCCCTCAAGAAGCCTTTCGATAAGACTGTTCTTGTGGAATTTGCAAAGTGATATTTGGAAGCCCATAGAGGTCTATGGTGAAAAAGGAAATATCCTCAGTTAAAAACTGGAAAGAAGCTTTCTGAGAAACTGCTTTGTGTTCAGTTAGTTCCTCTCACAGAGTTACAGCTTTCCCCTCAAGAAGGCTTTCGCTAAGACTGTTCATGTCGAATTTTCAAAGTGATAATTGGAATCCCATAGAGGGCTATGGTGAAAAAGGAAATATCCTAAGGTAAAAACTGAAAAGTAGGTTTCTGAGAAAATGTTTTGTGTTCTGTTAATTCATCTTACAGAGTTACAGCTTTACCCTCAAGAAGCCTTTCGCTAAGACTTTTCTTCTGGAATTTGCAAAGTGATATTTGGAAACCCTATAGCCCTATGGTGAAAATGGAAATATCCTAAGATAAAAAACGAAAAGAAGGTTTCTGAGAAACTTCTTTGAATTCTTTTAATTCATCTTACAGATTTACAGCTTTTATCTCCAGAATCCTTTCGCTAAGACTGTTCTTGTGGAATTTGCAAAATGTTTTTGGAAGCCCATAGAGGGCTATGCTGAAAAAGGAAATATGCTACGATAAAAACTGAAAAGAAGCTTTCTGAGAAACTGCTTTGTGTTCTGTTAATTCATCTCAGAGAGTTACAGCTTTCCCCTCAAGAAGTCTTTCACAAAGACTGTTCTTGTGTAATTTGCAAAGTGATATTTGGAAGACCATAGAGGGCTATGTTGAAAAAGGAAATATAGTAAGATAAAATCCGAAAAGAAGCTTTCTGAGAAACTGCTTTGTGTTCTGTTAATTCATCTCAAAGTGTCACAGATTTCCCCTCATGAGGCCGTTCACTAAGACTGTTCTTCTGAAATTTGGAAAGTGATATTTAGAATCTCATCGAGGGCAATGGTGAAAAAGGAAATATTTTCCGATAAAAACTGTAAAGAAGCTTTCTGATAAACTGCTTTGTGTTCTGTTAGTTCATCTCACAGAGTTACAGCTTTCCCCTCAAGGAGCCGTTAACTAAGACTGTTTTGTGAAATTTGCAAAGTGATATTTGGAAGCCCATAGAGGGCTAAGGTGAAAAAGGAAATATCTTCCGCTAAAAACTGGAAAGAACCATTCTGAGAAAATGCGGTGTGTTCTGTTAGTACATATCACCGAGGTACAGCTTTCCTCTCAAGAAGCCTTTCGCTAAGACTGTTCTTGTGGGATTTCCAAAGTGATATTTGGAAGCCCATAGAGGGCTATAGTGAAAAAGGAAATATCTTCAGTTAAATACTGGAAAGAAGCTTTCTGAAAGACTGCTTTGTGTTCTGTTAATTCATCTCACAGAGTTACAGCTTCCCCCCTCAAGAAGCCTTTCGCTAAGACTGTTCTTGTGGAATTTGCAAAGTCATATTTGGAAGCCCATAGAGGACTATGGTGAAAAAGGAACTAACTTCCGTTAAAAACTGGAAAGAAGATTTGTGAGAAACTGCTTTGTGTTCTGTTAATTCAACTCACAGAGTTACAGATTTCCCCTTCAGAAGCCTTTCGCTAAGACTGTTCTTCTGGAATTTGCAAAGTGATATTTGGAAGCCCATGGAGGGCTACGGTGAAAAGGGAAATAACTTCCGTTAAAAACTGGAAAGAAGCTTTCTGAGAAACTGCCGTGTGTTCTGTTAATACATCTCACCGAGTTACAGCTTTCCCCTCAAGAAGCCTTTCTATAAGACTGTTCTTGTGGAATTTGCAAAGTGATACTTGGAAGCCCATAGAGGGCTATTTTTAAAATGGAAATATCCTAGGATAAAAACCGAAAAGAAGCTGTCTGAGAAACTGCTTTGTGTTGTGTTAGTTCATCTCACAGTGTTACAGCTTTCCCCTCAAGAAGCCCTTCACTAAGACTGTTCTTGTGAAATTTGCAAACTGATATTTGTAATCCCATAGAGGACTTTGGTGAAAAAGGAAATATCTTTCGTTAAAAACTGGAAAGAAGATTTCTGAGAAACTGCTTTGTGTTCTGTTAATTCATCTCAGAGAGTTACAGATTTCCCCTCAAGAGGCCGTTCACTAAGACTGTTCTTGTGGAATTTGCAAAGTGATATTTTGAAGCCCATAGTGGACTATGGTGAAAAAGGAAATATCTTCCGCTAAAAACTGGAAAGAACCTTTCTGAGAAACTGCTTTGTGTTCCGTTAATTAATCTCACAGAGTTACAGCTTTCCTATCATGAAGCCGATCACTAAGGCTGTTCTTTTGGAATATGCAAAGTGATATTTGGAAGCCCATAGAGGGCTACGGTGAAAAAGGAAATATCCTAAGACAAAAACTGAAAAGAAGCTTTCTGAGAAACTGCTTTGTGTTCTGTTAATTCATCTCACAGAGTTACATTTCCCTCTAAAAGCCTTTCGCTAAGGCTGTTGTCGAATTTGCAAAGTGATATTTGGAAGCCCATAGAGGGCTATGGTGAAAAAGGAAATATCTTCAGTTAAAAACTGGAAAGAAGCTTTCTGAGAAACTGCCATGTGTTCTGATAATAGACCTCACCCAGTTACAGCTTTCCCTTCAAGAAGCCTTTCGCTAAGACTGTTGTTGTGGGATTTGCAAAATGATATTTGGAAGCCCATAGAGCGCTATGGTGAAAAAGGAAATATCTCCTGTTACAAAGCGGAAGGAAGCTTTCTGAGAAACTCCTTTTTGTTCTGTTAATTCACCTCAAAGAGTTACAGCTTTCCACTCAATAATTCTTTCGCTAAGACTGTTCTTGTGGAATTTGCAAAGTGAGATTTGGAAGCCCATAGAGGTCTATGGTGAAAAAGGAAATATCGTAAGATAAAAACTGAAAAGAAGCTTTCTGAGAAATTGCTTTGTGTTCTGTTAATTCATCTCACATAGTTACAACATTTCCCTCTAAAAGCCTTTCGCTAAGACTGTTCTTGTGGAATTTGCAAAGTGATATTTGGAAGCCCATACTGGGTTATGTTGAAAAAGGAAATATCTTCGGTTAAAAACTGAAAAGAAGCTTTTTGAGAAACTGCTTTGTGTTCTGTTAATTCATCTCACAGAGTTACAACTTTCCCCTCAGGAAGCCTTTCGCTAAGACTGTTCTTGTGAAACTTGCAAAGTGATATTTGGAAGCCCATAGAGGGCTATGGTGAAAAAGGAAATATCCTCCGTTAGAAACTGGAAAGAAGCTATCTGAGAAACTGCTTTGTGTTCTGTTAATTCATCTCACAGAGTTACAGTTTTCCCCTCCAGAAGTCTTTCGCTTCCACAGTTCTTGTGGAATTTGCATAGTGATATTTGTAATCCCATGGAGGGCTATGGTGAAAATGGAAATACCTTCAATTAAAAAATGAAAAGAAGCTTTCCGAGAAACTGCTTTGTGTTCTGTTAATTCATCTCAAAGAATTACAGCTTTCCCCTCAAGAAGCCTTCTGCTATGACTGTTTTTGAGGAATTCCCAAAGTGATATGTGGAAGCCCATAGAGGGCTATGGTGAAAATGGAAATATCCTAAGATACTTACCGAAGAGAAGCTGTCTGAAAAACTGCTTTGTGTTCTGTTAGTTCATCTCACAGAGCTACAGCTTTTCCCTCAAGAAGCCGTTCATTAAGACTGTTTTGTGAAATTTGGAAAGTGATATTTGGAAACCCATAGAGGACTATGGTGAAAAAGGAAATATCTTCCGTTAAAAACTGGAAAGAAGCATTCTGAGAAAATGCCGTGTCTTCTGTTAATACGTCTCACTGAGTTACAGCTTTCCTCTCAAGAAGCCTTTCGCTAAGACTGTTCTTGTGGGATTTGCAATGTGATATTTGGAAGCCCATAGAGGACTATGGTGAGAAAGGAAATATCCTCCGTTAAAAACTGGAAAGAAGATTTGTGAGAAAATGCTTTGTGTTCTGTTAATTCATCTCACAGAGTTAGAGCTTTCCCCTCAAGAAGCCTTTCTCTAAGACTGTTCTTGTGGAATTTGCAAAGTGATATTTGGAAGCCCATAGAGGTCTATGGTGAAAAAGGAAATATCCTCAGTTAAAAACTGGAAAGAAGCTTTCTGAGAAACTGCTTTGTGTTCAGTTAGTTCCTCTCACAGAGTTACAGCTTTCCCCTCAAGAAGGCTTTCGCTAAGACTGTTCATGTCGAATTTTCAAAGTGATAATTGGAATCCCATAGAGGGCTATGGTGAAAAAGGAAATATCCTAAGGTAAAAACTGAAAAGTAGGTTTCTGAGAAAATGTTTTGTGTTCTGTTAATTCATCTTACAGAGTTACAGCTTTACCCTCAAGAAGCCTTTCGCTAAGACTTTTCTTCTGGAATTTGCAAAGTGATATTTGGAAACCCTATAGCCCTATGGTGAAAATGGAAATATCCTAAGATAAAAAACGAAAAGAAGGTTTCTGAGAAACTTCTTTGAATTCTTTTAATTCATCTTACAGATTTACAGCTTTTATCTCCAGAATCCTTTCGCTAAGACTGTTCTTGTGGAATTTGCAAAATGTTTTTGGAAGCCCATAGAGGGCTATGCTGAAAAAGGAAATATGCTACGATAAAAACTGAAAAGAAGCTTTCTGAGAAACTGCTTTGTGTTCTGTTAATTCATCTCAGAGAGTTACAGCTTTCCCCTCAAGAAGTCTTTCACAAAGACTGTTCTTGTGTAATTTGCAAAGTGATATTTGGAAGACCATAGAGGGCTATGTTGAAAAAGGAAATATAGTAAGATAAAATCCGAAAAGAAGCTTTCTGAGAAACTGCTTTGTGTTCTGTTAATTCATCTCAAAGTGTCACAGATTTCCCCTCATGAGGCCGTTCACTAAGACTGTTCTTCTGAAATTTGGAAAGTGATATTTAGAATCTCATCGAGGGCAATGGTGAAAAAGGAAATATTTTCCGATAAAAACTGTAAAGAAGCTTTCTGATAAACTGCTTTGTGTTCTGTTAGTTCATCTCACAGAGTTACAGCTTTCCCCTCAAGGAGCCGTTAACTAAGACTGTTTTGTGAAATTTGCAAAGTGATATTTGGAAGCCCATAGAGGGCTAAGGTGAAAAAGGAAATATCTTCCGCTAAAAACTGGAAAGAACCATTCTGAGAAAATGCGGTGTGTTCTGTTAGTACATATCACCGAGGTACAGCTTTCCTCTCAAGAAGCCTTTCGCTAAGACTGTTCTTGTGGGATTTCCAAAGTGATATTTGGAAGCCCATAGAGGGCTATAGTGAAAAAGGAAATATCTTCAGTTAAATACTGGAAAGAAGCTTTCTGAAAGACTGCTTTGTGTTCTGTTAATTCATCTCACAGAGTTACAGCTTCCCCCCTCAAGAAGCCTTTCGCTAAGACTGTTCTTGTGGAATTTGCAAAGTCATATTTGGAAGCCCATAGAGGACTATGGTGAAAAAGGAACTAACTTCCGTTAAAAACTGGAAAGAAGATTTGTGAGAAACTGCTTTGTGTTCTGTTAATTCAACTCACAGAGTTACAGATTTCCCCTTCAGAAGCCTTTCGCTAAGACTGTTCTTCTGGAATTTGCAAAGTGATATTTGGATGCCCATGGAGGGCTACGGTGAAAAGGGAAATAACTTCCGTTAAAAACTGGAAAGAAGCTTTCTGAGAAACTGCCGTGTGTTCTGTTAATACATCTCACCGAGTTACAGCTTTCCCCTCAAGAAGCCTTTCTATAAGACTGTTCTTGTGGAATTTGCAAAGTGATACTTGGAAGCCCATAGAGGGCTATTTTTAAAATGGAAATATCCTAGGATAAAAACCGAAAAGAAGCTGTCTGAGAAACTGCTTTGTGTTGTGTTAGTTCATCTCACAGTGTTACAGCTTTCCCCTCAAGAAGCCCTTCACTAAGACTGTTCTTGTGAAATTTGCAAACTGATATTTGTAATCCCATAGAGGACTTTGGTGAAAAAGGAAATATCTTTCGTTAAAAACTGGAAAGAAGATTTCTGAGAAACTGCTTTGTGTTCTGTTAATTCATCTCAGAGAGTTACAGATTTCCCCTCAAGAGGCCGTTCACTAAGACTGTTCTTGTGGAATTTGCAAAGTGATATTTTGAAGCCCATAGTGGACTATGGTGAAAAAGGAAATATCTTCCGCTAAAAACTGGAAAGAACCTTTCTGAGAAACTGCTTTGTGTTCCGTTAATTAATCTCACAGAGTTACAGCTTTCCTATCATGAAGCCGATCACTAAGGCTGTTCTTTTGGAATATGCAAAGTGATATTTGGAAGCCCATAGAGGGCTACGGTGAAAAAGGAAATATCCTAAGACAAAAACTGAAAAGAAGCTTTCTGAGAAACTGCTTTGTGTTCTGTTAATTCATCTCACAGAGTTACATTTCCCTCTAAAAGCCTTTCGCTAAGGCTGTTGTCGAATTTGCAAAGTGATATTTGGAAGCCCATAGAGGGCTATGGTGAAAAAGGAAATATCTTCAGTTAAAAACTGGAAAGAAGCTTTCTGAGAAACTGCCATGTGTTCTGATAATAGACCTCACCCAGTTACAGCTTTCCCTTCAAGAAGCCTTTCGCTAAGACTGTTGTTGTGGGATTTGCAAAATGATATTTGGAAGCCCATAGAGCGCTATGGTGAAAAAGGAAATATCTCCTGTTACAAAGCGGAAGGAAGCTTTCTGAGAAACTCCTTTTTGTTCTGTTAATTCACCTCAAAGAGTTACAGCTTTCCACTCAATAATTCTTTCGCTAAGACTGTTCTTGTGGAATTTGCAAAGTGAGATTTGGAAGCCCATAGAGGTCTATGGTGAAAAAGGAAATATCGTAAGATAAAAACTGAAAAGAAGCTTTCTGAGAAATTGCCTTGTGTTCTGTTAATTCATCTCACATAGTTACAACATTTCCCTCTAAAAGCCTTTCGCTAAGACTGTTCTTGTGGAATTTGCAAAGTGATATTTGGAAGCCCATACAGGGTTATGTTGAAAAAGGAAATATCTTCGGTTAAAAACTGAAAAGAAGCTTTTTGAGAAACTGCTTTGTGTTCTGTTAATTCATCTCACAGAGTTACAACTTTCCCCTCAGGAAGCCTTTCGCTAAGACTGTTCTTGTGAAACTTGCAAAGTGATATTTGGAAGCCCATAGAGGGCTATGGCTTAAAAGGAAATATCCTCCGTTAGAAACTGGAAAGAAGCTATCTGAGAAACTGCTTTGTGTTCTGTTAATTCATCTCACAGAGTTACAGTTTTCCCCTCCAGAAGTCTTTCGCTTCCACAGTTCTTGTGGAATTTGCATAGTGATATTTGTAATCCCATAGAGGGCTATGGTGAAAATGGAAATACCTTCAATTAAAAAATGAAAAGAAGATTTCCGAGAAACTGCTTTGTGTTCTGTTAATTCATCTCAAAGAATTACAGCTTTCCCCTCAAGAAGCCTTCTGCTAAGACTGTTTTTGAGGAATTCCCAAAGTGATATGTGGAAGCCCATAGAGGGCTATGGTGAAAATGGAAATATCCTAAGATACTTACCGAAGAGAAGCTGTCTGAAAAACTGCTTTGTGTTCTGTTAGTTCATCTCACAGAGCTACAGCTTTTCCCTCAAGAAGCCGTTCATTAAGACTGTTTTGTGAAATTTGGAAAGTGATATTTGGAAACCCATAGAGGACTATGGTGAAAAAGGAAATATCTTCCGTTAAAAACTGGAAAGAAGCATTCTGAGAAAATGCCGTGTCTTCTGTTAACACGTCTCACTGAGTTACAGCTTTCCTCTCAAGAAGCCTTTCGCTAAGACTGTTCTTGTGGAATTTGCAAAGTCATATTTGGAAGCCCATAGAGGACTATGGTGAAAAAGGAACTAACTTCCGTTAAAAACTGGAAAGAAGATTTGTGAGAAACTGCTTTGTGTTCTGTTAATTCAACTCACAGAGTTACAGATTTCCCCTTCAGAAGCCTTTCGCTAAGACTGTTCTTCTGGAATTTGCAAAGTGATATTTGGAAGCCCATGGAGGGCTACGGTGAAAAGGGAAATAACTTCCGTTAAAAACTGGAAAGAAGCTTTCTGAGAAACTGCCGTGTGTTCTGTTAATACATCTCACCGAGTTACAGCTTTCCCCTCAAGAAGCCTTTCTATAAGACTGTTCTTGTGGAATTTGCAAAGTGATACTTGGAAGCCCATAGGGGGCTATTTTTAAAATGGAAATATCCTAGGATAAAAACCGAAAAGAAGCTGTCTGAGAAACTGCTTTGTGTTGTGTTAGTTCATCTCACAGTGTTACAGCTTTCCCCTCAAGAAGCCCTTCACTAAGACTGTTCTTGTGAAATTTGCAAACTGATATTTGTAATCCCATAGAGGACTTTGGTGAAAAAGGAAATATCTTTCGTTAAAAACTGGAAAGAAGATTTCTGAGAAACTGCTTTGTGTTCTGTTAATTCATCTCAGAGAGTTACAGATTTCCCCTCAAGAGGCCGTTCACTAAGACTGTTCTTGTGGAATTTGCAAAGTGATATTTTGAAGCCCATAGTGGACTATGGTGAAAAAGGAAATATCTTCCGCTAAAAACTGGAAAGAACCTTTCTGAGAAACTGCTTTGTGTTCCGTTAATTAATCTCACAGAGTTACAGCTTTCCTATCATGAAGCCGATCACTAAGGCTGTTCTTTTGGAATATGCAAAGTGATATTTGGAAGCCCATAGAGGGCTACGGTGAAAAAGGAAATATCCTAAGACAAAAACTGAAAAGAAGCTTTCTGAGAAACTGCTTTGTGTTCTGTTAATTCATCTCACAGAGTTACATTTCCCTCTAAAAGCCTTTCGCTAAGGCTGTTGTCGAATTTGCAAAGTGATATTTGGAAGCCCATAGAGGGCTATGGTGAAAAAGGAAATATCTTCAGTTAAAAACTGGAAAGAAGCTTTCTGAGAAACTGCCATGTGTTCTGATAATAGACCTCACCCAGTTACAGCTTTCCCTTCAAGAAGCCTTTCGCTAAGACTGTTGTTGTGGGATTTGCAAAATGATATTTGGAAGCCCATAGAGCGCTATGGTGAAAAAGGAAATATCTCCTGTTACAAAGCGGAAGGAAGCTTTCTGAGAAACTCCTTTTTGTTCTGTTAATTCACCTCAAAGAGTTACAGCTTTCCACTCAATAATTCTTTCGCTAAGACTGTTCTTGTGGAATTTGCAAAGTGAGATTTGGAAGCCCATAGAGGTCTATGGTGAAAAAGGAAATATCGTAAGATAAAAACTGAAAAGAAGCTTTCTGAGAAATTGCCTTGTGTTCTGTTAATTCATCTCACATAGTTACAACATTTCCCTCTAAAAGCCTTTCGCTAAGACTGTTCTTGTGGAATTTGCAAAGTGATATTTGGAAGCCCATACTGGGTTATGTTGAAAAAGGAAATATCTTCGGTTAAAAACTGAAAAGAAGCTTTTTGAGAAACTGCTTTGTGTTCTGTTAATTCATCTCACAGAGTTACAACTTTCCCCTCAGGAAGCCTTTCGCTAAGACTGTTCTTGTGAAACATGCAAAGTGATATTTGGAAGCCCATAGAGGGCTATGGCGAAAAAGGAAATATCCTCCGTTAGAAACTGGAAAGAAGCTATCTGAGAAACTGCTTTGTGTTCTGTTAATTCATCTCACAGAGTTACAGTTTTCCCCTCCAGAAGTCTTTCGCTTCCACAGTTCTTGTGGAATTTGCATAGTGATATTTGTAATCCCATAGAGGGCTATGGTGAAAATGGAAATACCTTCAATTAAAAAATGAAAAGAAGCTTTCCGAGAAACTGCTTTGTGTTCTGTTAATTCATCTCAAAGAATTACAGCTTTCCCCTCAAGAAGCCTTCTGCTAAGACTGTTTTTGAGGAATTCCCAAAGTGATATGTGGAAGCCCATAGAGGGCTATGGTGAAAATGGAAATATCCTAAGATACTTACCGAAGAGAAGCTGTCTGAAAAACTGCTTTGTGTTCTGTTAGTTCATCTCACAGAGCTACAGCTTTTCCCTCAAGAAGCCGTTCATTAAGACTGTTTTGTGAAATTTGGAAAGTGATATTTGGAAACCCATAGAGGACTATGGTGAAAAAGGAAATATCTTCCGTTAAAAACTGGAAAGAAGCATTCTGAGAAAATGCCGTGTCTTCTGTTAATACATCTCACTGAGTTACAGCTTTCCTCTCAAGAAGCCTTTCGCTAAGACTGTTCTTGTGGGATTTGCAATGTGATATTTGGAAGCCCATAGAGGACTATGGTGAGAAAGGAAATATCCTCCGTTAAAAACTGGAAAGAAGATTTGTGAGAAAATGCTTTGTGTTCTGTTAATTCATCTCACAGAGTTAGAGCTTTCCCCTCAAGAAGCCTTTCGCTAAGACTGTTCTTGTGGAATTTGCAAAGTGATATTTGGAAGCCCATAGAGGTCTATGGTGAAAAAGGAAATATCCTCAGTTAAAAACTGGAAAGAAGCTTTCTGAGAAACTGCTTTGTGTTCAGTTAGTTCCTCTCACAGAGTTACAGCTTTCCCCTCAAGAAGGCTTTCGCTAAGACTGTTCATGTCGAATTTTCAAAGTGATAATTGGAATCCCATAGAGGGCTATGGTGAAAAAGGAAATATCCTAAGGTAAAAACTGAAAAGTAGGTTTCTGAGAAAATGTTTTGTGTTCTGTTAATTCATCTTACAGAGTTACAGCTTTACCCTCAAGAAGCCTTTCGCTAAGACTTTTCTTCTGGAATTTGCAAAGTGATATTTGGAAACCCTATAGCCCTATGGTGAAAATGGAAATATCGTAAGATAAAAAACGAAAAGAAAGTTTCTGAGAAACTTCTTTGAATTCTTTTAATTCACCTTACAGATTTACAGCTTTTATCTCCAGAATCCTTTGGCTAAGACTGTTCTTGTGGAATTTGCAAAATGTTTTTGGAAGCCCATAGAGGGCTATGCTGAAAAAGGAAATATCCTACGATAAAAACTGAAAAGAAGCTTTCTGAGAAACTGCTTTGTGTTCTGTTAATTCATCTCAGAGAGTTACAGCTTTCCCCTCAAGAAGTCTTTCACAAAGACTGTTCTTGTGTAATTTGCAAAGTGATATTTGGAAGCCCATAGAGGGCTAAGGTGAAAAAGGAAATATCTTCCGTTAAAAACTGGAAAGAACCATTCTGAGAAAATGCGGTGTGTTCTGTTAGTACATATTACCGAGGTACAGCTTTCCTCTCAAGAAGCCTTTCACTAAGACTGTTCTTGTGGGATTTCCAAAGTGATATTTGGAAGCCCATAGAGGGCTATAGTGAAAAAGGAAATATCTTCAGTTAAATACTGGAAAGAAGCTTTCTGAAAGACTGCTTTGTGTTCTGTTAATTCATCTCACAGAGTTACAGCTTCCCCCCTCAAGAAGCCTTTCGCTAAGACTGTTCTTGTGGAATTTGCAAAGTCATATTTGGAAGCCCATAGAGGACTATGGTGAAAAAGGAACTAACTTCCGTTAAAAACTGGAAAGAAGATTTGTGAGAAACTGCTTTGTGTTCTGTTAATTCAACTCACAGAGTTACAGATTTCCCCTTCAGAAGCCTTTCGCTAAGACTGTTCTTCTGGAATTTGCAAAGTGATATTTGGAAGCCCATGGAGGGCTACGGTGAAAAGGGAAATAACTTCCGTTAAAAACTGGAAAGAAGCTTTCTGAGAAACTGCCGTGTGTTCTGTTAATACATCTCACCGAGTTACAGCTTTCCCCTCAAGAAGCCTTTCTATAAGACTGTTCTTGTGGAATTTGCAAAGTGATACTTGGAAGCCCATAGGGGGCTATTTTTAAAATGGAAATATCCTAGGATAAAAACCGAAAAGAAGCTGTCTGAGAAACTGCTTTGTGTTGTGTTAGTTCATCTCACAGTGTTACAGCTTTCCCCTCAAGAAGCCCTTCACTAAGACTGTTCTTGTGAAATTTGCAAACTGATATTTGTAATCCCATAGAGGACTTTGGTGAAAAAGGAAATATCTTTCGTTAAAAACTGGAAAGAAGATTTCTGAGAAACTGCTTTGTGTTCTGTTAATTCATCTCAGAGAGTTACAGATTTCCCCTCAAGAGGCCGTTCACTAAGACTGTTCTTGTGGAATTTGCAAAGTGATATTTTGAAGCCCATAGTGGACTATGGTGAAAAAGGAAATATCTTCCGCTAAAAACTGGAAAGAACCTTTCTGAGAAACTGCTTTGTGTTCCGTTAATTAATCTCACAGAGTTACAGCTTTCCTATCATGAAGCCGATCACTAAGGCTGTTCTTTTGGAATATGCAAAGTGATATTTGGAAGCCCATAGAGGGCTACGGTGAAAAAGGAAATATCCTAAGACAAAAACTGAAAAGAAGCTTTCTGAGAAACTGCTTTGTGTTCTGTTAATTCATCTCACAGAGTTACATTTCCCTCTAAAAGCCTTTCGCTAAGGCTGTTGTCGAATTTGCAAAGTGATATTTGGAAGCCCATAGAGGGCTATGGTGAAAAAGGAAATATCTTCAGTTAAAAACTGGAAAGAAGCTTTCTGAGAAACTGCCATGTGTTCTGATAATAGACCTCACCCAGTTACAGCTTTCCCTTCAAGAAGCCTTTCGCTAAGACTGTTGTTGTGGGATTTGCAAAATGATATTTGGAAGCCCATAGAGCGCTATGGTGAAAAAGGAAATATCTTCTGTTACAAAGCGGAAAGAAGCTTTCTGAGAAACTCCTTTTTGTTCTGTTAATTCACCTCAAAGAGTTACAGCTTTCCACTCAATAATTCTTTCGCTAGGACTGTTCTTGTGGAATTTGCAAAGTGAGATTTGGAAGCCCATAGAGGTCTATGGTGAAAAAGGAAATATCGTAAGATAAAAACTGAAAAGAAGCTTTCTGAGAAATTGCCTTGTGTTCTGTTAATTCATCTCACATAGTTACAACATTTCCCTCTAAAAGCCTTTCGCTAAGACTGTTCTTGTGGAATTTGCAAAGTGATATTTGGAAGCCCATACAGGGTTATGTTGAAAAAGGAAATATCTTCGGTTAAAAACTGAAAAGAAGCTTTTTGAGAAACTGCTTTGTGTTCTGTTAATTCATCTCACAGAGTTACAACTTTCCCCTCAGGAAGCCTTTCGCTAAGACTGTTCTTGTGAAACTTGCAAAGTGATATTTGGAAGCCCATAGAGGGCTATGGCTTAAAAGGAAATATCCTCCGTTAGAAACTGGAAAGAAGCTATCTGAGAAACTGCTTTGTGTTCTGTTAATTCATCTCACAGAGTTACAGTTTTCCCCTCCAGAAGTCTTTCGCTTCCACAGTTCTTGTGGAATTTGCATAGTGATATTTGGAATCCCATGGAGGGCTATGGTGAAAATGGAAATACCTTCAATTAAAAAATGAAAAGAAGCTTTCCGAGAAACTGCTTTGTGTTCTGTTAATTCATCTCAAAGAATTACAGCTTTCCCCTCAAGAAGCCTTCTGCTAAGACTGTTTTTGAGGAATTCCCAAAGTGATATGTGGAAGCCCATAGAGGGCTATGGTGAAAATGGAAATATCCTAAGATACTTACCGAAGAGAAGCTGTCTGAAAAACTGCTTTGTGTTCTGTTAGTTCATCTCACAGAGCTACAGCTTTTCCCTCAAGAAGCCGTTCATTAAGACTGTTTTGTGAAATTTGGAAATTGATATTTGAAAACCCATAGAGGACTATGGTGAAAAAGGAAATATCTTCCGTTAAAAACTGGAAAGAAGCAGTCTGAGAAAATGCCGTGTCTTCTGTTAACACGTCTCACTGAGTTACAGCTTTCCTCTCAAGAAGCCTTTCGCTAAGACTGTTCTTGTGGGATTTGCAATGTGATATTTGGAAGCCCATAGAGGACTATGGTGAGAAAGGAAATATCCTCCGTTAAAAACTGGAAAGAAGATTTGTGAGAAAATGCTTTGTGTTCTGTTAATTCATCTCACAGAGTTAGAGCTTTCCCCTCAAGAAGCCTTTCTCTAAGACTGTTCTTGTGGAATTTGCAAAGTGATATTTGGAAGCCCATAGAGGTCTATGGTGAAAAAGGAAATATCCTCAGTTAAAAACTGGAAAGAAGCTTTCTGAGAAACTGCTTTGTGTTCAGTTAGTTCCTCTCACAGAGTTACAGCTTTCCCCTCAAGAAGGCTTTCGCTAAGACTGTTCATGTCGAATTTTCAAAGTGATAATTGGAATCCCATAGAGGGCTATGGTGAAAAAGGAAATATCCTAAGGTAAAAACTGAAAAGTAGGTTTCTGAGAAAATGTTTTGTGTTCTGTTAATTCATCTTACAGAGTTACAGCTTTACCCTCAAGAAGCCTTTCGCTAAGACTTTTCTTCTGGAATTTGCAAAGTGATATTTGGAAACCCTATAGCCCTATGGTGAAAATGGAAATATCCTAAGATAAAAAACGAAAAGAAGGTTTCTGAGAAACTTCTTTGAATTCTTTTAATTCATCTTACAGATTTACAGCTTTTATCTCCAGAATCCTTTCGCTAAGACTGTTCTTGTGGAATTTGCAAAATGTTTTTGGAAGCCCATAGAGGGCTATGCTGAAAAAGGAAATATGCTACGATAAAAACTGAAAAGAAGCTTTCTGAGAAACTGCTTTGTGTTCTGTTAATTCATCTCAGAGAGTTACAGCTTTCCCCTCAAGAAGTCTTTCACAAAGACTGTTCTTGTGTAATTTGCAAAGTGATATTTGGAAGACCATAGAGGGCTATGTTGAAAAAGGAAATATAGTAAGATAAAATCCGAAAAGAAGCTTTCTGAGAAACTGCTTTGTGTTCTGTTAATTCATCTCAAAGTGTCACAGATTTCCCCTCATGAGGCCGTTCACTAAGACTGTTCTTCTGAAATTTGGAAAGTGATATTTAGAATCTCATCGAGGGCAATGGTGAAAAAGGAAATATTTTCCGATAAAAACTGTAACGAAGCTTTCTGATAAACTGCTTTGTGTTCTGTTAGTTCATCTCACAGAGTTACAGCTTTCCCCTCAAGGAGCCGTTAACTAAGACTGTTTTGTGAAATTTGCAAAGTGATATTTGGAAGCCCATAGAGGGCTAAGGTGAAAAAGGAAATATCTTCCGCTAAAAACTGGAAAGACCCATTCTGAGAAAATGCGGTGTGTTCTGTTAGTACATATCACCGAGGTACAGCTTTCCTCTCAAGAAGCCTTTCGCTAAGACTGTTCTTGTGGGATTTCCAAAGTGATATTTGGAAGCCCATAGAGGGCTATAGTGAAAAAGGAAATATCTTCAGTTAAATACTGGAAAGAAGCTTTCTGAAAGACTGCTTTGTGTTCTGTTAATTCATCTCACAGAGTTACAGCTTCCCCCCTCAAGAAGCCTTTCGCTAAGACTGTTCTTGTGGAATTTGCAAAGTCATATTTGGAAGCCCATAGAGGACTATGGTGAAAAAGGAACTAACTTCCGTTAAAAACTGGAAAGAAGATTTGTGAGAAACTGCTTTGTGTTCTGTTAATTCAACTCACAGAGTTACAGATTTCCCCTTCAGAAGCCTTTCGCTAAGACTGTTCTTCTGGAATTTGCAAAGTGATATTTGGAAGCCCATGGAGGGCTACGGTGAAAAGGGAAATAACTTCCGTTAAAAACTGGAAAGAAGCTTTCTGAGAAACTGCCGTGTGTTCTGTTAATACATCTCACCGAGTTACAGCTTTCCCCTCAAGAAGCCTTTCTATAAGACTGTTCTTGTGGAATTTGCAAAGTGATACTTGGAAGCCCATAGGGGGCTATTTTTAAAATGGAAATATCCTAGGATAAAAACCGAAAAGAAGCTGTCTGAGAAACTGCTTTGTGTTGTGTTAGTTCATCTCACAGTGTTACAGCTTTCCCCTCAAGAAGCCCTTCACTAAGACTGTTCTTGTGAAATTTGCAAACTGATATTTGTAATCCCATAGAGGACTTTGGTGAAAAAGGAAATATCTTTCGTTAAAAACTGGAAAGAAGATTTCTGAGAAACTGCTTTGTGTTCTGTTAATTCATCTCAGAGAGTTACAGATTTCCCCTCAAGAGGCCGTTCACTAAGACTGTTCTTGTGGAATTTGCAAAGTGATATTTTGAAGCCCATAGTGGACTATGGTGAAAAAGGAAATATCTTCCGCTAAAAACTGGAAAGAACCTTTCTGAGAAACTGCTTTGTGTTCCGTTAATTAATCTCACAGAGTTACAGCTTTCCTATCATGAAGCCGATCACTAAGGCTGTTCTTTTGGAATATGCAAAGTGATATTTGGAAGCCCATAGAGGGCTACGGTGAAAAAGGAAATATCCTAAGACAAAAACTGAAAAGAAGCTTTCTGAGAAACTGCTTTGTGTTCTGTTAATTCATCTCACAGAGTTACATTTCCCTCTAAAAGCCTTTCGCTAAGGCTGTTGTCGAATTTGCAAAGTGATATTTGGAAGCCCATAGAGGGCTATGGTGAAAAAGGAAATATCTTCAGTTAAAAACTGGAAAGAAGCTTTCTGAGAAACTGCCATGTGTTCTGATAATAGACCTCACCCAGTTACAGCTTTCCCTTCAAGAAGCCTTTCGCTAAGACTGTTGTTGTGGGATTTGCAAAATGATATTTGGAAGCCCATAGAGCGCTATGGTGAAAAAGGAAATATCTTCTGTTACAAAGCGGAAAGAAGCTTTCTGAGAAACTCCTTTTTGTTCTGTTAATTCACCTCAAAGAGTTACAGCTTTCCACTCAATAATTCTTTCGCTAGGACTGTTCTTGTGGAATTTGCAAAGTGAGATTTGGAAGCCCATAGAGGTCTATGGTGAAAAAGGAAATATCGTAAGATAAAAACTGAAAAGAAGCTTTCTGAGAAATTGCCTTGTGTTCTGTTAATTCATCTCACATAGTTACAACATTTCCCTCTAAAAGCCTTTCGCTAAGACTGTTCTTGTGGAATTTGCAAAGTGATATTTGGAAGCCCATACAGGGTTATGTTGAAAAAGGAAATATCTTCGGTTAAAAACTGAAAAGAAGCTTTTTGAGAAACTGCTTTGTGTTCTGTTAATTCATCTCACAGAGTTACAACTTTCCCCTCAGGAAGCCTTTCGCTAAGACTGTTCTTGTGAAACTTGCAAAGTGATATTTGGAAGCCCATAGAGGGCTATGGCTTAAAAGGAAATATCCTCCGTTAGAAACTGGAAAGAAGCTATCTGAGAAACTGCTTTGTGTTCTGTTAATTATTCTCACAGAGTTACAGTTTTCCCCTCCAGAAGTCTTTCGCTTCCACAGTTCTTGTGGAATTTGCATAGTGATATTTGTAATCCCATAGAGGGCTATGGTGAAAATGGAAATACCTTCAATTAAAAAATGAAAAGAAGCTTTCCGAGAAACTGCTTTGTGTTCTGTTAATTCATCTCAAAGAATTACAGCTTTCCCCTCAAGAAGCCTTCTGCTAAGACTGTTTTTGAGGAATTCCCAAAGTGATATGTGGAAGCCCATAGAGGGCTATGGTGAAAATGGAAATATCCTAAGATACTTACCGAAGAGAAGCTGTCTAAAAAACTGCTTTGTGTTCTGTTAGTTCATCTCACAGAGCTACATCTTTTCCCTCAAGAAGCCGTTCATTAAGACTGTTTTGTGAAATTTGGAAAGTGATATTTGGAAACCCATAGAGGACTATGGTGAAAAAGGAAATATCTTCCGTTAAAAACTGGAAAGAAGCATTCTGAGAAAATGCCGTGTCTTCTGTTAATACGTCTCACTGAGTTACAGCTTTCCTCTCAAGAAGCCTTTCGCTAAGACTGTTCTTGTGGGATTTGCAATGAGATATTTGGAAGCCCATAGAGGACTATGGTGAGAAAGGAAATATCCTCCGTTAAAAACTGGAAAGAAGATTTGTGAGAAAATGCTTTGTGTTCTGTTAATTCATCTCACAGAGTTAGAGCTTTCCCCTCAAGAAGCCTTTCGCTAAGACTGTTCTTGTGGAATTTGCAAAGTGATATTTGGAAGCCCATAGAGGTCTATGGTGAAAAAGGAAATATCCTCAGTTAAAAACTGGAAAGAAGCTTTCTGAGAAACTGCTTTGTGTTCAGTTAGTTCCTCTCACAGAGTTACAGCTTTCCCCTCAAGAAGGCTTTCGCTAAGACTGTTCATGTCGAATTTTCAAAGTGATAATTGGAATCCCATAGAGGGCTATGGTGAAAAAGGAAATATCCTAAGGTAAAAACTGAAAAGTAGGTTTCTGAGAAAATGTTTTGTGTTCTGTTAATTCATCTTACAGAGTTACAGCTTTACCCTCAAGAAGCCTTTCGCTAAGACTTTTCCTCTGGAATTTGCAAAGTGATATTTGGAAACCCTATAGCCCTATGGTGAAAATGGAAATATCCTAAGATAAAAAACGAAAAGAAGGTTTCTGAGAAACTTCTTTGAATTCTTTTAATTCATCTTACAGATTTACAGCTTTTATCTCCAGAATCCTTTCACTAAGACTGTTCTTGTGGAATTTGCAAAATGTTTTTGGAAGCCCATAGAGGGCTATGCTGAAAAAGGAAATATGCTACGATAAAAACTGAAAAGAAGCTTTCTGAGAAACTGCTTTGTGTTCAGTTAGTTCCTCTCACAGAGTTACAGCTTTCCCCTCAAGAAGGCTTTCGCTAAGACTGTTCTTCTGGAATTTGCAAAGTGATATTTGGAAGCCCATAGAGGTCTATGGTGAAAAAGGAAATATCCTCAGTTAAAAACTGGAAAGAAGCTTTCTGAGAAACTGCTTTGTGTTCAGTTAGTTCCTCTCACAGAGTTACAGCTTTCCCCTCAAGAAGGCTTTCGCTAAGACTGTTCTTCTGGAATTTGCAAAGTGATATTTGGATGCCCATGGAGGGCTACGGTGAAAAGGGAAATAACTTCCATTAAAAACTGGAAAGAAGCTTTCTGAGAAACTGCCGTGTGTTCTGTTAATACATCTCACCGAGTTACAGCTTTCCCCTCAAGAAGCCTTTCTATAAGACTGTTCTTGTGGAATTTGCAAAGTGATACTTGGAAGCCCATAGAGGGCTATTTTTAAAATGGAAATATCCTAGGATAAAAACCGAAAAGAAGCTGTCTGAGAAACTGCTTTGTGTTGTGTTAGTTCATCTCACAGTGTTACAGCTTTCCCCTCAAGAAGCCCTTCACTAAGACTGTTCTTGTGAAATTTGCAAACTGATATTTGTAATCCCATAGAGGACTTTGGTGAAAAAGGAAATATCTTTCGTTAAAAACTGGAAAGAAGATTTCTGAGAAACTGCTTTGTGTTCTGTTAATTCATCTCAGAGAGTTACAGATTTCCCCTCAAGAGGCCGTTCACTAAGACTGTTCTTGTGGAATTTGCAAAGTGATATTTTGAAGCCCATAGTGGACTATGGTGAAAAAGGAAATATCTTCCGCTAAAAACTGGAAAGAACCTTTCTGAGAAACTGCTTTGTGTTCCGTTAATTAATCTCACAGAGTTACAACTTTCCTATCATGAAGCCGATCACTAAGGCTGTTCTTTTGGAATATGCAAAGTGATATTTGGAAGCCCATAGAGGGCTATGGCTTAAAAGGAAATATCCTCCGTTAGAAACTGGAAAGAAGCTATCTGAGAAACTGCTTTGTGTTCTGTTAATTCATCTCACAGAGTTACAGTTTTCCCCTCCAGAAGTCTTTCGCTTCCACAGTTCTTGTGGAATTTGCATAGTGATATTTGTAATCCCTTAGAGGGCTATGGTGAAAATGGAAATACCTTCAATTAAAAAATGAAAAGAAGCTTTCCGAGAAACTGCTTTGTGTTCTGTTAATTCATCTCAAAGAATTACAGCTTTCCCCTCAAGAAGCCTTCTGCTAAGACTGTTTTTGAGGAATTCCCAAAGTGATATGTGGAAGCCCATAGAGGGCTATGGTGAAAATGGAAATATCCTAAGATACTTTCCGAAGAGAAGCTGTCTGAAAAACTGCTTTGTGTTCTGTTAGTTCATCTCACAGAGCTACAGCTTTTCCCTCAAGAAGCCGTTCATTAAGACTGTTTTGTGAAATTTGGAAAGTGATATTTGGAAACCCATAGAGGACTATGGTGAAAAAGGAAATATCTTCCGTTAAAAACTGGAAAGAAGCATTCTGAGAAAATGCCGTGTCTTCTGTTAATACGTCTCACTGAGTTACAGCTTTCCTCTCAAGAAGCCTTTCGCTAAGACTGTTCTTGTGGGATTTGCAATGTGATATTTGGAAGCCCATAGAGGACTATGGTGAGAAAGGAAATATCCTCCGTTAAAAACTGGAAAGAAGATTTGTGAGAAAATGCTTTGTGTTCTGTTAATTCATCTCACAGAGTTAGAGCTTTCCCCTCAAGAAGCCTTTCGCTAAGACTGTTCTTGTGGAATTTGCAAAGTGATATTTGGAAGCCCATAGAGGTCTATGGTGAAAAAGGAAATATCCTCAGTTAAAAACTGGAAAGAAGCTTTCTGAGAAACTGCTTTGTGTTCAGTTAGTTCCTCTCACAGAGTTACAGCTTTCCCCTCAAGAAGGCTTTCGCTAAGACTGTTCATGTCGAATTTTCAAAGTGATAATTGGAATCCCATAGAGGGCTATGGTGAAAAAGGAAATATCCTAAGGTAAAAACTGAAAAGTAGGTTTCTGAGAAAATGTTTTGTGTTCTGTTAATTCATCTTACAGAGTTACAGCTTTACCCTCAAGAAGCCTTTCGCTAAGACTTTTCTTCTGGAATTTGCAAAGTGATATTTGGAAACCCTATAGCCCTATGGTGAAAATGGAAATATCGTAAGATAAAAAACGAAAAGAAGGTTTCTGAGAAACTTCTTTGAATTCTTTTAATTCACCTTACAGATTTACAGCTTTTATCTCCAGAATCCTTTGGCTAAGACTGTTCTTGTGGAATTTGCAAAATGTTTTTGGAAGCCCATAGAGGGCTATGCTGAAAAAGGAAATATCCTACGATAAAAACTGAAAAGAAGCTTTCTGAGAAACTGCTTTGTGTTCTGTTAATTCATCTCAGAGAGTTACAGCTTTCCCCTCAAGAAGTCTTTCACAAAGACTGTTCTTGTGTAATTTGCAAAGTGATATTTGGAAGCCCATAGAGGGCTAAGGTGAAAAAGGAAATATCTTCCGTTAAAAATTGGAAAGAACCATTCTGAGAAAATGCGGTGTGTTCTGTTAGTACATATTACCGAGGTACAGCTTTCCTCTCAAGAAGCCTTTCACTAAGACTGTTCTTGTGGGATTTCCAAAGTGATATTTGGAAGCCCATAGAGGGCTATAGTGAAAAAGGAAATATCTTCAGTTAAATACTGGAAAGAAGCTTTCTGAAAGACTGCTTTGTGTTCTGTTAATTCATCTCACAGAGTTACAGCTTCCCCCCTCAAGAAGCCTTTCGCTAAGACTGTTCTTGTGGAATTTGCAAAGTCATATTTGGAAGCCCATAGAGGACTATGGTGAAAAAGGAACTAACTTCCGTTAAAAACTGGAAAGAAGATTTGTGAGAAACTGCTTTGTGTTCTGTTAATTCAACTCACAGAGTTACAGATTTCCCCTTCAGAAGCCTTTCGCTAAGACTGTTCTTCTGGAATTTGCAAAGTGATATTTGGAAGCCCATGGAGGGCTACGGTGAAAAGGGAAATAACTTCCGTTAAAAACTGGAAAGAAGCTTTCTGAGAAACTGCCGTGTGTTCTGTTAATACATCTCACCGAGTTACAGCTTTCCCCTCAAGAAGCCTTTCTATAAGACTGTTCTTGTGGAATTTGCAAAGTGATACGTGGAAGCCCATAGAGGGCTATTTTTAAAATGGAAATATCCTAGGATAAAAACCGAAAAGAAGCTGTCTGAGAAACTGCTTTGTGTTGTGTTAGTTCATCTCACAGTGTTACAGCTTTCCCCTCAAGAAGCCCTTCACTAAGACTGTTCTTGTGAAATTTGCAAACTGATATTTGTAATCCCATAGAGGACTTTGGTGAAAAAGGAAATATCTTTCGTTAAAAACTGGAAAGAAGATTTCTGAGAAACTGCTTTGTGTTCTGTTAATTCATCTCAGAGAGTTACAGATTTCCCCTCAAGAGGCCGTTCACTAAGACTGTTCTTGTGGAATTTGCAAAGTGATATTTTGAAGCCCATAGTGGACTATGGTGAAAAAGGAAATATCTTCCGCTAAAAACTGGAAAGAACCTTTCTGAGAAACTGCTTTGTGTTCCGTTAATTAATCTCACAGAGTTACAGCTTTCCTATCATGAAGCCGATCACTAAGGCTGTTCTTTTGGAATATGCAAAGTGATATTTGGAAGCCCATAGAGGGCTACGGTGAAAAAGGAAATATCCTAAGACAAAAACTGAAAAGAAGCTTTCTGAGAAACTGCTTTGTGTTCTGTTAATTCATCTCACAGAGTTACATTTCCCTCTAAAAGCCTTTCGCTAAGGCTGTTGTCGAATTTGCAAAGTGATATTTGGAAGCCCATAGAGGGCTATGGTGAAAAAGGAAATATCTTCAGTTAAAAACTGGAAAGAAGCTTTCTGAGAAACTGCCATGTGTTCTGATAATAGACCTCACCCAGTTACAGCTTTCCCTTCAAGAAGCCTTTCGCTAAGACTGTTGTTGTGGGATTTGCAAAATGATATTTGGAAGCCCATAGAGCGCTATGGTGAAAAAGGAAATATCTCCTGTTACAAAGCGGAAGGAAGCTTTCTGAGAAACTCCTTTTTGTTCTGTTAATTCACCTCAAAGAGTTACAGCTTTCCACTCAATAATTCTTTCGCTAGGACTGTTCTTGTGGAATTTGCAAAGTGAGATTTGGAAGCCCATAGAGGTCTATGGTGAAAAAGGAAATATCGTAAGATAAAAACTGAAAAGAAGCTTTCTGAGAAATTGCCTTGTGTTCTGTTAATTCATCTCACATAGTTACAACATTTCCCTCTAAAAGCCTTTCGCTAAGACTGTTCTTGTGGAATTTGCAAAGTGATATTTGGAAGCCCATACAGGGTTATGTTGAAAAAGGAAATATCTTCGGTTAAAAACTGAAAAGAAGCTTTTTGAGAAACTGCTTTGTGTTCTGTTAATTCATCTCACAGAGTTACAACTTTCCCCTCAGGAAGCCTTTCGCTAAGACTGTTCTTGTGAAACTTGCAAAGTGATATTTGGAAGCCCATAGAGGGCTATGGCTTAAAAGGAAATATCCTCCGTTAGAAACTGGAAAGAAGCTATCTGAGAAACTGCTTTGTGTTCTGTTAATTCATCTCACAGAGTTACAGTTTTCCCCTCCAGAAGTCTTTCGCTTCCACAGTTCTTGTGGAATTTGCATAGTGATATTTGTAATCCCATAGAGGGCTATGGTGAAAATGGAAATACCTTCAATTAAAAAATGAAAAGAAGCTTTCCGAGAAACTGCTTTGTGTTCTGTTAATTCATCTCAAAGAATTACAGCTTTCCCCTCAAGAAGCCTTCTGCTAAGACTGTTTTTGAGGAATTCCCAAAGTGATATGTGGAAGCCCATAGAGGGCTATGGTGAAAATGGAAATATCCTAAGATACTTACCGAAGAGAAGCTGTCTAAAAAACTGCTTTGTGTTCTGTTAGTTCATCTCACAGAGCTACATCTTTTCCCTCAAGAAGCCGTTCATTAAGACTGTTTTGTGAAATTTGGAAAGTGATATTTGGAAACCCATAGAGGACTATGGTGAAAAAGGAAATATCTTCCGTTAAAATCTGGAAAGAAGCATTCTGAGAAAATGCCGTGTCTTCTGTTAATACGTCTCACTGAGTTACAGCTTTCCTCTCAAGAAGCCTTTCGCTAAGACTGTTCTTGTGGGATTTGCAATGAGATATTTGGAAGCCCATAGAGGACTATGGTGAGAAAGGAAATATCCTCCGTTAAAAACTGGAAAGAAGATTTGTGAGAAAATGCTTTGTGTTCTGTTAATTCATCTCACAGAGTTAGAGCTTTCCCCTCAAGAAGCCTTTCGCTAAGACTGTTCTTGTGGAATTTGCAAAGTGATATTTGGAAGCCCATAGAGGTCTATGGTGAAAAAGGAAATATCCTCAGTTAAAAACTGGAAAGAAGCTTTCTGAGAAACTGCTTTGTGTTCAGTTAGTTCCTCTCACAGAGTTACAGCTTTCCCCTCAAGAAGGCTTTCGCTAAGACTGTTCATGTCGAATTTTCAAAGTGATAATTGGAATCCCATAGAGGGCTATGGTGAAAAAGGAAATATCCTAAGGTAAAAACTGAAAAGTAGGTTTCTGAGAAAATGTTTTGTGTTCTGTTAATTCATCTTACAGAGTTACAGCTTTACCCTCAAGAAGCCTTTCGCTAAGACTTTTCCTCTGGAATTTGCAAAGTGATATTTGGAAACCCTATAGCCCTATGGTGAAAATGGAAATATCCTAAGATAAAAAACGAAAAGAAGGTTTCTGAGAAACTTCTTTGAATTCTTTTAATTCATCTTACAGATTTACAGCTTTTATCTCCAGAATCCTTTCACTAAGACTGTTCTTGTGGAATTTGCAAAATGTTTTTGGAAGCCCATAGAGGGCTATGCTGAAAAAGGAAATATGCTACGATAAAAAGTGAAAAGAAGCTTTCTGAGAAACTGCTTTGTGTTCTGTTAATTCATCTCAGAGAGTTACAGCTTTCCCCTCAAGAAGTCTTTCACAAAGACTGTTCTTGTGTAATTTGCAAAGTGATATTTGGAAGACCATAGAGGGCTAAGGTGAAAAAGGAAATATCTTCCGTTAAAAACTGGAAAGAACCATTCTGAGAAAATGCGGTGTGTTCTGTTAGTACATATCACCGAGGTACAGCTTTCCTCTCAAGAAGCCTTTCGCTAAGACTGTTCTTGTGGGATTTCCAAAGTGATATTTGGAAGCCCATAGAGGGCTATAGTGAAAAAGGAAATATCTTCAGTTAAATACTGGAAAGAAGCTTTCTGAAAGACTGCTTTGTGTTCTGTTAATTCATCTCACAGAGTTACAGCTTCCCCCCTCAAGAAGCCTTTCGCTAAGACTGTTCTTGTGGAATTTGCAAAGTCATATTTGGAAGCCCATAGAGGACTATGGTGAAAAAGGAACTAACTTCCGTTAAAAACTGGAAAGAAGATTTGTGAGAAACTGCTTTGTGTTCTGTTAATTCAACTCACAGAGTTACAGATTTCCCCTTCAGAAGCCTTTCGCTAAGACTGTTCTTCTGGAATTTGCAAAGTGATATTTGGAAGCCCATGGAGGGCTACGGTGAAAAGGGAAATAACTTCCGTTAAAAACTGGAAAGAAGCTTTCTGAGAAACTGCCGTGTGTTCTGTTAATACATCTCACCGAGTTACAGCTTTCCCCTCAAGAAGCCTTTCTATAAGACTGTTCTTGTGGAATTTGCAAAGTGATACTTGGAAGCCCATAGAGGGCTATTTTTAAAATGGAAATATCCTAGGATAAAAACCGAAAAGAAGCTGTCTGAGAAACTGCTTTGTGTTGTGTTAGTTCATCTCACAGTGTTACAGCTTTCCCCTCAAGAAGCCCTTCACTAAGACTGTTCTTGTGAAATTTGCAAACTGATATTTGTAATCCCATAGAGGACTTTGGTGAAAAAGGAAATATCTTTCGTTAAAAACTGGAAAGAAGATTTCTGAGAAACTGCTTTGTGTTCTGTTAATTCATCTCAGAGAGTTACAGATTTCCCCTCAAGAGGCCGTTCACTAAGACTGTTCTTGTGGAATTTGCAAAGTGATATTTTGAAGCCCATAGTGGACTATGGTGAAAAAGGAAATATCTTCCGCTAAAAACTGGAAAGAACCTTTCTGAGAAACTGCTTTGTGTTCCGTTAATTAATCTCACAGAGTTACAGCTTTCCTATCATGAAGCCGATCACTAAGGCTGTTCTTTTGGAATATGCAAAGTGATATTTGGAAGCCCATAGAGGGCTACGGTGAAAAAGGAAATATCCTAAGACAAAAACTGAAAAGAAGCTTTCTGAGAAACTGCTTTGTGTTCTGTTAATTCATCTCACAGAGTTACATTTCCCTCTAAAAGCCTTTCGCTAAGGCTGTTGTCGAATTTGCAAAGTGATATTTGGAAGCCCATAGAGGGCTATGGTGAAAAAGGAAATATCTTCAGTTAAAAACTGGAAAGAAGCTTTCTGAGAAACTGCCATGTGTTCTGATAATAGACCTCACCCAGTTACAGCTTTCCCTTCAAGAAGCCTTTCGCTAAGACTGTTGTTGTGGGATTTGCAAAATGATATTTGGAAGCCCATAGAGCGCTATGGTGAAAAAGGAAATATCTTCTGTTACAAAGCGGAAAGAAGCTTTCTGAGAAACTCCTTTTTGTTCTGTTAATTCACCTCAAAGAGTTACAGCTTTCCACTCAATAATTCTTTCGCTAAGACTGTTCTTGTGGAATTTGCAAAGTGAGATTTGGAAGCCCATAGAGGTCTATGGTGAAAAAGGAAATATCGTAAGATAAAAACTGAAAAGAAGCTTTCTGAGAAATTGCCTTGTGTTCTGTTAATTCATCTCACATAGTTACAACATTTCCCTCTAAAAGCCTTTCGCTAAGACTGTTCTTGTGGAATTTGCAAAGTGATATTTGGAAGCCCATACAGGGTTATGTTGAAAAAGGAAATATCTTCGGTTAAAAACTGAAAAGAAGCTTTTTGAGAAACTGCTTTGTGTTCTGTTAATTCATCTCACAGAGTTACAACTTTCCCCTCAGGAAGCCTTTCGCTAAGACTGTTCTTGTGAAACTTGCAAAGTGATATTTGGAAGCCCATAGAGGGCTATGGCTTAAAAGGAAATATCCTCCGTTAGAAACTGGAAAGAAGCTATCTGAGAAACTGCTTTGTGTTCTGTTAATTCATCTCACAGAGTTACAGTTTTCCCCTCCAGAAGTCTTTCGCTTCCACAGTTCTTGTGGAATTTGCATAGTGATATTTGTAATCCCATGGAGGGCTATGGTGAAAATGGAAATACCTTCAATTAAAAAATGAAAAGAAGCTTTCCGAGAAACTGCTTTGTGTTCTGTTAATTCATCTCAAAGAATTACAGCTTTCCCCTCAAGAAGCCTTCTGCTAAGACTGTTTTTGAGGAATTCCCAAAGTGATATGTGGAAGCCCATAGAGGGCTATGGTGAAAATGGAAATATCCTAAGATACTTACCGAAGAGAAGCTGTCTGAAAAACTGCTTTGTGTTCTGTTAGTTCATCTCACAGAGCTACAGCTTTTCCCTCAAGAAGCCGTTCATTAAGACTGTTTTGTGAAATTTGGAAATTGATATTTGAAAACCCATAGAGGACTATGGTGAAAAAGGAAATATCTTCCGTTAAAAACTGGAAAGAAGCAGTCTGAGAAAATGCCGTGTCTTCTGTTAACACGTCTCACTGAGTTACAGCTTTCCTCTCAAGAAGCCTTTCGCTAAGACTGTTCTTGTGGGATTTGCAATGTGATATTTGGAAGCCCATAGAGGACTATGGTGAGAAAGGAAATATCCTCCGTTAAAAACTGGAAAGAAGATTTGTGAGAAAATGCTTTGTGTTCTGTTAATTCATCTCACAGAGTTAGAGCTTTCCCCTCAAGAAGCCTTTCTCTAAGACTGTTCTTGTGGAATTTGCAAAGTGATATTTGGAAGCCCATAGAGGTCTATGGTGAAAAAGGAAATATCCTCAGTTAAAAACTGGAAAGAAGCTTTCTGAGAAACTGCTTTGTGTTCAGTTAGTTCCTCTCACAGAGTTACAGCTTTCCCCTCAAGAAGGCTTTCGCTAAGACTGTTCATGTCGAATTTTCAAAGTGATAATTGGAATCCCATAGAGGGCTATGGTGAAAAAGGAAATATCCTAAGGTAAAAACTGAAAAGTAGGTTTCTGAGAAAATGTTTTGTGTTCTGTTAATTCATCTTACAGAGTTACAGCTTTACCCTCAAGAAGCCTTTCGCTAAGACTTTTCTTCTGGAATTTGCAAAGTGATATTTGGAAACCCTATAGCCCTATGGTGAAAATGGAAATATCCTAAGATAAAAAACGAAAAGAAGGTTTCTGAGAAACTTCTTTGAATTCTTTTAATTCATCTTACAGATTTACAGCTTTTATCTCCAGAATCCTTTCGCTAAGACTGTTCTTGTGGAATTTGCAAAATGTTTTTGGAAGCCCATAGAGGGCTATGCTGAAAAAGGAAATATGCTACGATAAAAAGTGAAAAGAAGCTTTCTGAGAAACTGCTTTGTGTTCTGTTAATTCATCTCAGAGAGTTACAGCTTTCCCCTCAAGAAGTCTTTCACAAAGACTGTTCTTGTGTAATTTGCAAAGTGATATTTGGAAGACCATAGAGGGCTAAGGTGAAAAAGGAAATATCTTCCGTTAAAAACTGGAAAGAACCATTCTGAGAAAATGCGGTGTGTTCTGTTAGTACATATCACCGAGGTACAGCTTTCCTCTCAAGAAGCCTTTCGCTAAGACTGTTCTTGTGGGATTTCCAAAGTGATATTTGGAAGCCCATAGAGGGCTATAGTGAAAAAGGAAATATCTTCAGTTAAATACTGGAAAGAAGCTTTCTGAAAGACTGCTTTGTGTTCTGTTAATTCATCTCACAGAGTTACAGCTTCCCCCCTCAAGAAGCCTTTCGCTAAGACTGTTCTTGTGGAATTTGCAAAGTCATATTTGGAAGCCCATAGAGGACTATGGTGAAAAAGGAACTAACTTCCGTTAAAAACTGGAAAGAAGATTTGTGAGAAACTGCTTTGTGTTCTGTTAATTCAACTCACAGAGTTACAGATTTCCCCTTCAGAAGCCTTTCGCTAAGACTGTTCTTCTGGAATTTGCAAAGTGATATTTGGAAGCCCATGGAGGGCTACGGTGAAAAGGGAAATAACTTCCGTTAAAAACTGGAAAGAAGCTTTCTGAGAAACTGCCGTGTGTTCTGTTAATACATCTCACCGAGTTACAGCTTTCCCCTCAAGAAGCCTTTCTATAAGACTGTTCTTGTGGAATTTGCAAAGTGATACTTGGAAGCCCATAGAGGGCTATTTTTAAAATGGAAATATCCTAGGATAAAAACCGAAAAGAAGCTGTCTGAGAAACTGCTTTGTGTTGTGTTAGTTCATCTCACAGTGTTACAGCTTTCCCCTCAAGAAGCCCTTCACTAAGACTGTTCTTGTGAAATTTGCAAACTGATATTTGTAATCCCATAGAGGACTTTGGTGAAAAAGGAAATATCTTTCGTTAAAAACTGGAAAGAAGATTTCTGAGAAACTGCTTTGTGTTCTGTTAATTCATCTCAGAGAGTTACAGATTTCCCCTCAAGAGGCCGTTCACTAAGACTGTTCTTGTGGAATTTGCAAAGTGATATTTTGAAGCCCATAGTGGACTATGGTGAAAAAGGAAATATCTTCCGCTAAAAACTGGAAAGAACCTTTCTGAGAAACTGCTTTGTGTTCCGTTAATTAATCTCACAGAGTTACAGCTTTCCTATCATGAAGCCGATCACTAAGGCTGTTCTTTTGGAATATGCAAAGTGATATTTGGAAGCCCATAGAGGGCTACGGTGAAAAAGGAAATATCCTAAGACAAAAACTGAAAAGAAGCTTTCTGAGAAACTGCTTTGTGTTCTGTTAATTCATCTCACAGAGTTACATTTCCCTCTAAAAGCCTTTCGCTAAGGCTGTTGTCGAATTTGCAAAGTGATATTTGGAAGCCCATAGAGGGCTATGGTGAAAAAGGAAATATCTTCAGTTAAAAACTGGAAAGAAGCTTTCTGAGAAACTGCCATGTGTTCTGATAATAGACCTCACCCAGTTACAGCTTTCCCTTCAAGAAGCCTTTCGCTAAGACTGTTGTTGTGGGATTTGCAAAATGATATTTGGAAGCCCATAGAGCGCTATGGTGAAAAAGGAAATATCTTCTGTTACAAAGCGGAAAGAAGCTTTCTGAGAAACTCCTTTTTGTTCTGTTAATTCACCTCAAAGAGTTACAGCTTTCCACTCAATAATTCTTTCGCTAAGACTGTTCTTGTGGAATTTGCAAAGTGAGATTTGGAAGCCCATAGAGGTCTATGGTGAAAAAGGAAATATCGTAAGATAAAAACTGAAAAGAAGCTTTCTGAGAAATTGCCTTGTGTTCTGTTAATTCATCTCACATAGTTACAACATTTCCCTCTAAAAGCCTTTCGCTAAGACTGTTCTTGTGGAATTTGCAAAGTGATATTTGGAAGCCCATACAGGGTTATGTTGAAAAAGGAAATATCTTCGGTTAAAAACTGAAAAGAAGCTTTTTGAGAAACTGCTTTGTGTTCTGTTAATTCATCTCACAGAGTTACAACTTTCCCCTCAGGAAGCCTTTCGCTAAGACTGTTCTTGTGAAACTTGCAAAGTGATATTTGGAAGCCCATAGAGGGCTATGGCTTAAAAGGAAATATCCTCCGTTAGAAACTGGAAAGAAGCTATCTGAGAAACTGCTTTGTGTTCTGTTAATTCATCTCACAGAGTTACAGTTTTCCCCTCCAGAAGTCTTTCGCTTCCACAGTTCTTGTGGAATTTGCATAGTGATATTTGTAATCCCATGGAGGGCTATGGTGAAAATGGAAATACCTTCAATTAAAAAATGAAAAGAAGCTTTCCGAGAAACTGCTTTGTGTTCTGTTAATTCATCTCAAAGAATTACAGCTTTCCCCTCAAGAAGCCTTCTGCTAAGACTGTTTTTGAGGAATTCCCAAAGTGATATGTGGAAGCCCATAGAGGGCTATGGTGAAAATGGAAATATCCTAAGATACTTACCGAAGAGAAGCTGTCTGAAAAACTGCTTTGTGTTCTGTTAGTTCATCTCACAGAGCTACAGCTTTTCCCTCAAGAAGCCGTTCATTAAGACTGTTTTGTGAAATTTGGAAATTGATATTTGAAAACCCATAGAGGACTATGGTGAAAAAGGAAATATCTTCCGTTAAAAACTGGAAAGAAGCAGTCTGAGAAAATGCCGTGTCTTCTGTTAACACGTCTCACTGAGTTACAGCTTTCCTCTCAAGAAGCCTTTCGCTAAGACTGTTCTTGTGGGATTTGCAATGTGATATTTGGAAGCCCATAGAGGACTATGGTGAGAAAGGAAATATCCTCCGTTAAAAACTGGAAAGAAGATTTGTGAGAAAATGCTTTGTGTTCTGTTAATTCATCTCACAGAGTTAGAGCTTTCCCCTCAAGAAGCCTTTCTCTAAGACTGTTCTTGTGGAATTTGCAAAGTGATATTTGGAAGCCCATAGAGGTCTATGGTGAAAAAGGAAATATCCTCAGTTAAAAACTGGAAAGAAGCTTTCTGAGAAACTGCTTTGTGTTCAGTTAGTTCCTCTCACAGAGTTACAGCTTTCCCCTCAAGAAGGCTTTCGCTAAGACTGTTCATGTCGAATTTTCAAAGTGATAATTGGAATCCCATAGAGGGCTATGGTGAAAAAGGAAATATCCTAAGGTAAAAACTGAAAAGTAGGTTTCTGAGAAAATGTTTTGTGTTCTGTTAATTCATCTTACAGAGTTACAGCTTTACCCTCAAGAAGCCTTTCGCTAAGACTTTTCTTCTGGAATTTGCAAAGTGATATTTGGAAACCCTATAGCCCTATGGTGAAAATGGAAATATCCTAAGATAAAAAACGAAAAGAAGGTTTCTGAGAAACTTCTTTGAATTCTTTTAATTCATCTTACAGATTTACAGCTTTTATCTCCAGAATCCTTTCGCTAAGACTGTTCTTGTGGAATTTGCAAAATGTTTTTGGAAGCCCATAGAGGGCTATGCTGAAAAAGGAAATATGCTACGATAAAAACTGAAAAGAAGCTTTCTGAGAAACTGCTTTGTGTTCTGTTAATTCATCTCAGAGAGTTACAGCTTTCCCCTCAAGAAGTCTTTCACAAAGACTGTTCTTGTGTAATTTGCAAAGTGATATTTGGAAGACCATAGAGGGCTATGTTGAAAAAGGAAATATAGTAAGATAAAATCCGAAAAGAAGCTTTCTGAGAAACTGCTTTGTGTTCTGTTAATTCATCTCAAAGTGTCACAGATTTCCCCTCATGAGGCCGTTCACTAAGACTGTTCTTCTGAAATTTGGAAAGTGATATTTAGAATCTCATCGAGGGCAATGGTGAAAAAGGAAATATTTTCCGATACAAACTGTAAAGAAGCTTTCTGATAAACTGCTTTGTGTTCTGTTAGTTCATCTCACAGAGTTACAGCTTTCCCCTCAAGGAGCCGTTAACTAAGACTGTTTTGTGAAATTTGCAAAGTGATATTTGGAAGCCCATAGAGGGCTAAGGTGAAAAAGGAAATATCTTCCGCTAAAAACTGGAAAGACCCATTCTGAGAAAATGCGGTGTGTTCTGTTAGTACATATCACCGAGGTACAGCTTTCCTCTCAAGAAGCCTTTCGCTAAGACTGTTCTTGTGGGATTTCCAAAGTGATATTTGGAAGCCCATAGAGGGCTATAGTGAAAAAGGAAATATCTTCAGTTAAATACTGGAAAGAAGCTTTCTGAAAGACTGCTTTGTGTTCTGTTAATTCATCTCACAGAGTTACAGCTTCCCCCCTCAAGAAGCCTTTCGCTAAGACTGTTCTTGTGGAATTTGCAAAGTCATATTTGGAAGCCCATAGAGGACTATGGTGAAAAAGGAACTAACTTCCGTTAAAAACTGGAAAGAAGATTTGTGAGAAACTGCTTTGTGTTCTGTTAATTCAACTCACAGAGTTACAGATTTCCCCTTCAGAAGCCTTTCGCTAAGACTGTTCTTCTGGAATTTGCAAAGTGATATTTGGAAGCCCATGGAGGGCTACGGTGAAAAGGGAAATAACTTCCGTTAAAAACTGGAAAGAAGCTTTCTGAGAAACTGCCGTGTGTTCTGTTAATACATCTCACCGAGTTACAGCTTTCCCCTCAAGAAGCCTTTCTATAAGACTGTTCTTGTGGAATTTGCAAAGTGATACGTGGAAGCCCATAGAGGGCTATTTTTAAAATGGAAATATCCTAGGATAAAAACCGAAAAGAAGCTGTCTGAGAAACTGCTTTGTGTTGTGTTAGTTCATCTCACAGTGTTACAGCTTTCCCCTCAAGAAGCCCTTCACTAAGACTGTTCTTGTGAAATTTGCAAACTGATATTTGTAATCCCATAGAGGACTTTGGTGAAAAAGGAAATATCTTTCGTTAAAAACTGGAAAGAAGATTTCTGAGAAACTGCTTTGTGTTCTGTTAATTCATCTCAGAGAGTTACAGATTTCCCCTCAAGAGGCCGTTCACTAAGACTGTTCTTGTGGAATTTGCAAAGTGATATTTTGAAGCCCATAGTGGACTATGGTGAAAAAGGAAATATCTTCCGCTAAAAACTGGAAAGAACCTTTCTGAGAAACTGCTTTGTGTTCCGTTAATTAATCTCACAGAGTTACAGCTTTCCTATCATGAAGCCGATCACTAAGGCTGTTCTTTTGGAATATGCAAAGTGATATTTGGAAGCCCATAGAGGGCTACGGTGAAAAAGGAAATATCCTAAGACAAAAACTGAAAAGAAGCTTTCTGAGAAACTGCTTTGTGTTCTGTTAATTCATCTCACAGAGTTACATTTCCCTCTAAAAGCCTTTCGCTAAGGCTGTTGTCGAATTTGCAAAGTGATATTTGGAAGCCCATAGAGGGCTATGGTGAAAAAGGAAATATCTTCAGTTAAAAACTGGAAAGAAGCTTTCTGAGAAACTGCCATGTGTTCTGATAATAGACCTCACCCAGTTACAGCTTTCCCTTCAAGAAGCCTTTCGCTAAGACTGTTGTTGTGGGATTTGCAAAATGATATTTGGAAGCCCATAGAGCGCTATGGTGAAAAAGGAAATATCTTCTGTTACAAAGCGGAAAGAAGCTTTCTGAGAAACTCCTTTTTGTTCTGTTAATTCACCTCAAAGAGTTACAGCTTTCCACTCAATAATTCTTTCGCTAAGACTGTTCTTGTGGAATTTGCAAAGTGAGATTTGGAAGCCCATAGAGGTCTATGGTGAAAAAGGAAATATCGTAAGATAAAAACTGAAAAGAAGCTTTCTGAGAAATTGCCTTGTGTTCTGTTAATTCATCTCACATAGTTACAACATTTCCCTCTAAAAGCCTTTCGCTAAGACTGTTCTTGTGGAATTTGCAAAGTGATATTTGGAAGCCCATACAGGGTTATGTTGAAAAAGGAAATATCTTCGGTTAAAAACTGAAAAGAAGCTTTTTGAGAAACTGCTTTGTGTTCTGTTAATTCATCTCACAGAGTTACAACTTTCCCCTCAGGAAGCCTTTCGCTAAGACTGTTCTTGTGAAACTTGCAAAGTGATATTTGGAAGCCCATAGAGGGCTATGGTGAAAAAGGAAATATCCTCCGTTAGAAACTGGAAAGAAGCTATCTGAGAAACTGCTTTGTGTTCTGTTAATTCATCTCACAGAGTTACAGTTTTCCCCTCCAGAAGTCTTTCGCTTCCACAGTTCTTGTGGAATTTGCATAGTGATATTTGTAATCCCATAGAGGGCTATGGTGAAAATGGAAATACCTTCAATTAAAAAATGAAAAGAAGCTTTCCGAGAAACTGCTTTGTGTTCTGTTAATTCATCTCAAAGAATTACAGCTTTCCCCTCAAGAAGCCTTCTGCTAAGACTGTTTTTGAGGAATTCCCAAAGTGATATGTGGAAGCCCATAGAGGGCTATGGTGAAAATGGAAATATCCTAAGATACTTACCGAAGAGAAGCTGTCTAAAAAACTGCTTTGTGTTCTGTTAGTTCATCTCACAGAGCTACATCTTTTCCCTCAAGAAGCCGTTCATTAAGACTGTTTTGTGAAATTTGGAAAGTGATATTTGGAAACCCATAGAGGACTATGGTGAAAAAGGAAATATCTTCCGTTAAAATCTGGAAAGAAGCATTCTGAGAAAATGCCGTGTCTTCTGTTAATACGTCTCACTGAGTTACAGCTTTCCTCTAAAGAAGCCTTTCGCTAAGACTGTTCTTGTGGGATTTGCAATGTGATATTTGGAAGCCCATAGAGGACTATGGTGAGAAAGGAAATATCCTCCGTTAAAAACTGGAAAGAAGATTTGTGAGAAAATGCTTTGTGTTCTGTTAATTCATCTCACAGAGTTAGAGCTTTCCCCTCAAGAAGCCTTTCGCTAAGACTGTTCTTGTGGAATTTGCAAAGTGATATTTGGAAGCCCATAGAGGTCTATGGTGAAAAAGGAAATATCCTCAGTTAAAAACTGGAAAGAAGCTTTCTGAGAAACTGCTTTGTGTTCAGTTAGTTCCTCTCACAGAGTTACAGCTTTCCCCTCAAGAAGGCTTTCGCTAAGACTGTTCATGTCGAATTTTCAAAGTGATAATTGGAATCCCATAGAGGGCTATGGTGAAAAAGGAAATATCCTAAGGTAAAAACTGAAAAGTAGGTTTCTGAGAAAATGTTTTGTGTTCTGTTAATTCATCTTACAGAGTTACAGCTTTACCCTCAAGAAGCCTTTCGCTAAGACTTTTCTTCTGGAATTTGCAAAGTGATATTTGGAAACCCTATAGCCCTATGGTGAAAATGAAAATATCCTAAGATAAAAAACGAAAAGAAGGTTTCTGAGAAACTTCTTTGAAATCTTTTAATTCATCTTACAGATTTACAGCTTTTATCTCCAGAATCCTTTCGCTAAGACTGTTCTTGTGGAATTTGCAAAATGTTTTTGGAAGCCCATAGAGGGCTATGCTGAAAAAGGAAATATGCTACGATAAAAAGTGAAAAGAAGCTTTCTGAGAAACTGCTTTGTGTTCTGTTAATTCATCTCAGAGAGTTACAGCTTTCCCCTCAAGAAGTCTTTCACAAAGACTGTTCTTGTGTAATTTGCAAAGTGATATTTGGAAGACCATAGAGGGCTAAGGTGAAAAAGGAAATATCTTCCGTTAAAAACTGGAAAGAACCATTCTGAGAAAATGCGGTGTGTTCTGTTAGTACATATCACCGAGGTACAGCTTTCCTCTCAAGAAGCCTTTCGCTAAGACTGTTCTTGTGGGATTTCCAAAGTGATATTTGGAAGCCCATAGAGGGCTATAGTGAAAAAGGAAATATCTTCAGTTAAATACTGGAAAGAAGCTTTCTGAAAGACTGCTTTGTGTTCTGTTAATTCATCTCACAGAGTTACAGCTTCCCCCCTCAAGAAGCCTTTCGCTAAGACTGTTCTTGTGGAATTTGCAAAGTCATATTTGGAAGCCCATAGAGGACTATGGTGAAAAAGGAACTAACTTCCGTTAAAAACTGGAAAGAAGATTTGTGAGAAACTGCTTTGTGTTCTGTTAATTCAACTCACAGAGTTACAGATTTCCCCTTCAGAAGCCTTTCGCTAAGACTGTTCTTCTGGAATTTGCAAAGTGATATTTGGAAGCCCATGGAGGGCTACGGTGAAAAGGGAAATAACTTCCGTTAAAAACTGGAAAGAAGCTTTCTGAGAAACTGCCGTGTGTTCTGTTAATACATCTCACCGAGTTACAGCTTTCCCCTCAAGAAGCCTTTCTATAAGACTGTTCTTGTGGAATTTGCAAAGTGATACTTGGAAGCCCATAGAGGGCTATTTTTAAAATGGAAATATCCTAGGATAAAAACCGAAAAGAAGCTGTCTGAGAAACTGCTTTGTGTTGTGTTAGTTCATCTCACAGTGTTACAGCTTTCCCCTCAAGAAGCCCTTCACTAAGACTGTTCTTGTGAAATTTGCAAACTGATATTTGTAATCCCATAGAGGACTTTGGTGAAAAAGGAAATATCTTTCGTTAAAAACTGGAAAGAAGATTTCTGAGAAACTGCTTTGTGTTCTGTTAATTCATCTCAGAGAGTTACAGATTTCCCCTCAAGAGGCCGTTCACTAAGACTGTTCTTGTGGAATTTGCAAAGTGATATTTTGAAGCCCATAGTGGACTATGGTGAAAAAGGAAATATCTTCCGCTAAAAACTGGAAAGAACCTTTCTGAGAAACTGCTTTGTGTTCCGTTAATTAATCTCACAGAGTTACAGCTTTCCTATCATGAAGCCGATCACTAAGGCTGTTCTTTTGGAATATGCAAAGTGATATTTGGAAGCCCATAGAGGGCTACGGTGAAAAAGGAAATATCCTAAGACAAAAACTGAAAAGAAGCTTTCTGAGAAACTGCTTTGTGTTCTGTTAATTCATCTCACAGAGTTACATTTCCCTCTAAAAGCCTTTCGCTAAGGCTGTTGTCGAATTTGCAAAGTGATATTTGGAAGCCCATAGAGGGCTATGGTGAAAAAGGAAATATCTTCAGTTAAAAACTGGAAAGAAGCTTTCTGAGAAACTGCCATGTGTTCTGATAATAGACCTCACCCAGTTACAGCTTTCCCTTCAAGAAGCCTTTCGCTAAGACTGTTGTTGTGGGATTTGCAAAATGATATTTGGAAGCCCATAGAGCGCTATGGTGAAAAAGGAAATATCTTCTGTTACAAAGCGGAAAGAAGCTTTCTGAGAAACTCCTTTTTGTTCTGTTAATTCACCTCAAAGAGTTACAGCTTTCCACTCAATAATTCTTTCGCTAAGACTGTTCTTGTGGAATTTGCAAAGTGAGATTTGGAAGCCCATAGAGGTCTATGGTGAAAAAGGAAATATCGTAAGATAAAAACTGAAAAGAAGCTTTCTGAGAAATTGCCTTGTGTTCTGTTAATTCATCTCACATAGTTACAACATTTCCCTCTAAAAGCCTTTCGCTAAGACTGTTCTTGTGGAATTTGCAAAGTGATATTTGGAAGCCCATACTGGGTTATGTTGAAAAAGGAAATATCTTCGGTTAAAAACTGAAAAGAAGCTTTTTGAGAAACTGCTTTGTGTTCTGTTAATTCATCTCACAGAGTTACAACTTTCCCCTCAGGAAGCCTTTCGCTAAGACTGTTCTTGTGAAACTTGCAAAGTGATATTTGGAAGCCCATAGAGGGCTATGGCTTAAAAGGAAATATCCTCCGTTAGAAACTGGAAAGAAGCTATCTGAGAAACTGCTTTGTGTTCTGTTAATTCATCTCACAGAGTTACAGTTTTCCCCTCCAGAAGTCTTTCGCTTCCACAGTTCTTGTGGAATTTGCATAGTGATATTTGTAATCCCATGGAGGGCTATGGTGAAAATGGAAATACCTTCAATTAAAAAATGAAAAGAAGCTTTCCGAGAAACTGCTTTGTGTTCTGTTAATTCATCTCAAAGAATTACAGCTTTCCCCTCAAGAAGCCTTCTGCTAAGACTGTTTTTGAGGAATTCCCAAAGTGATATGTGGAAGCCCATAGAGGGCTATGGTGAAAATGGAAATATCCTAAGATACTTACCGAAGAGAAGCTGTCTGAAAAACTGCTTTGTGTTCTGTTAGTTCATCTCACAGAGCTACAGCTTTTCCCTCAAGAAGCCGTTCATTAAGACTGTTTTGTGAAATTTGGAAATTGATATTTGAAAACCCATAGAGGACTATGGTGAAAAAGGAAATATCTTCCGTTAAAAACTGGAAAGAAGCAGTCTGAGAAAATGCCGTGTCTTCTGTTAACACGTCTCACTGAGTTACAGCTTTCCTCTCAAGAAGCCTTTCGCTAAGACTGTTCTTGTGGGATTTGCAATGTGATATTTGGAAGCCCATAGAGGACTATGGTGAGAAAGGAAATATCCTCCGTTAAAAACTGGAAAGAAGATTTGTGAGAAAATGCTTTGTGTTCTGTTAATTCATCTCACAGAGTTAGAGCTTTCCCCTCAAGAAGCCTTTCTCTAAGACTGTTCTTGTGGAATTTGCAAAGTGATATTTGGAAGCCCATAGAGGTCTATGGTGAAAAAGGAAATATCCTCAGTTAAAAACTGGAAAGAAGCTTTCTGAGAAACTGCTTTGTGTTCAGTTAGTTCCTCTCACAGAGTTACAGCTTTCCCCTCAAGAAGGCTTTCGCTAAGACTGTTCATGTCGAATTTTCAAAGTGATAATTGGAATCCCATAGAGGGCTATGGTGAAAAAGGAAATATCCTAAGGTAAAAACTGAAAAGTAGGTTTCTGAGAAAATGTTTTGTGTTCTGTTAATTCATCTTACAGAGTTACAGCTTTACCCTCAAGAAGCCTTTCGCTAAGACTTTTCTTCTGGAATTTGCAAAGTGATATTTGGAAACCCTATAGCCCTATGGTGAAAATGGAAATATCCTAAGATAAAAAACGAAAAGAAGGTTTCTGAGAAACTTCTTTGAATTCTTTTAATTCATCTTACAGATTTACAGCTTTTATCTCCAGAATCCTTTCGCTAAGACTGTTCTTGTGGAATTTGCAAAATGTTTTTGGAAGCCCATAGAGGGCTATGCTGAAAAAGGAAATATGCTACGATAAAAACTGAAAAGAAGCTTTCTGAGAAACTGCTTTGTGTTCTGTTAATTCATCTCAGAGAGTTACAGCTTTCCCCTCAAGAAGTCTTTCACAAAGACTGTTCTTGTGTAATTTGCAAAGTGATATTTGGAAGACCATAGAGGGCTATGTTGAAAAAGGAAATATAGTAAGATAAAATCCGAAAAGAAGCTTTCTGAGAAACTGCTTTGTGTTCTGTTAATTCATCTCAAAGTGTCACAGATTTCCCCTCATGAGGCCGTTCACTAAGACTGTTCTTCTGAAATTTGGAAAGTGATATTTAGAATCTCATCGAGGGCAATGGTGAAAAAGGAAATATTTTCCGATACAAACTGTAAAGAAGCTTTCTGATAAACTGCTTTGTGTTCTGTTAGTTCATCTCACAGAGTTACAGCTTTCCCCTCAAGGAGCCGTTAACTAAGACTGTTTTGTGAAATTTGCAAAGTGATATTTGGAAGCCCATAGAGGGCTAAGGTGAAAAAGGAAATATCTTCCGCTAAAAACTGGAAAGACCCATTCTGAGAAAATGCGGTGTGTTCTGTTAGTACATATCACCGAGGTACAGCTTTCCTCTCAAGAAGCCTTTCGCTAAGACTGTTCTTGTGGGATTTCCAAAGTGATATTTGGAAGCCCATAGAGGGCTATAGTGAAAAAGGAAATATCTTCAGTTAAATACTGGAAAGAAGCTTTCTGAAAGACTGCTTTGTGTTCTGTTAATTCATCTCACAGAGTTACAGCTTCCCCCCTCAAGAAGCCTTTCGCTAAGACTGTTCTTGTGGAATTTGCAAAGTCATATTTGGAAGCCCATAGAGGACTATGGTGAAAAAGGAACTAACTTCCGTTAAAAACTGGAAAGAAGATTTGTGAGAAACTGCTTTGTGTTCTGTTAATTCAACTCACAGAGTTACAGATTTCCCCTTCAGAAGCCTTTCGCTAAGACTGTTCTTCTGGAATTTGCAAAGTGATATTTGGAAGCCCATGGAGGGCTACGGTGAAAAGGGAAATAACTTCCGTTAAAAACTGGAAAGAAGCTTTCTGAGAAACTGCCGTGTGTTCTGTTAATACATCTCACCGAGTTACAGCTTTCCCCTCAAGAAGCCTTTCTATAAGACTGTTCTTGTGGAATTTGCAAAGTGATACGTGGAAGCCCATAGAGGGCTATTTTTAAAATGGAAATATCCTAGGATAAAAACCGAAAAGAAGCTGTCTGAGAAACTGCTTTGTGTTGTGTTAGTTCATCTCACAGTGTTACAGCTTTCCCCTCAAGAAGCCCTTCACTAAGACTGTTCTTGTGAAATTTGCAAACTGATATTTGTAATCCCATAGAGGACTTTGGTGAAAAAGGAAATATCTTTCGTTAAAAACTGGAAAGAAGATTTCTGAGAAACTGCTTTGTGTTCTGTTAATTCATCTCAGAGAGTTACAGATTTCCCCTCAAGAGGCCGTTCACTAAGACTGTTCTTGTGGAATTTGCAAAGTGATATTTTGAAGCCCATAGTGGACTATGGTGAAAAAGGAAATATCTTCCGCTAAAAACTGGAAAGAACCTTTCTGAGAAACTGCTTTGTGTTCCGTTAATTAATCTCACAGAGTTACAGCTTTCCTATCATGAAGCCGATCACTAAGGCTGTTCTTTTGGAATATGCAAAGTGATATTTGGAAGCCCATAGAGGGCTACGGTGAAAAAGGAAATATCCTAAGACAAAAACTGAAAAGAAGCTTTCTGAGAAACTGCTTTGTGTTCTGTTAATTCATCTCACAGAGTTACATTTCCCTCTAAAAGCCTTTCGCTAAGGCTGTTGTCGAATTTGCAAAGTGATATTTGGAAGCCCATAGAGGGCTATGGTGAAAAAGGAAATATCTTCAGTTAAAAACTGGAAAGAAGCTTTCTGAGAAACTGCCATGTGTTCTGATAATAGACCTCACCCAGTTACAGCTTTCCCTTCAAGAAGCCTTTCGCTAAGACTGTTGTTGTGGGATTTGCAAAATGATATTTGGAAGCCCATAGAGCGCTATGGTGAAAAAGGAAATATCTTCTGTTACAAAGCGGAAAGAAGCTTTCTGAGAAACTCCTTTTTGTTCTGTTAATTCACCTCAAAGAGTTACAGCTTTCCACTCAATAATTCTTTCGCTAAGACTGTTCTTGTGGAATTTGCAAAGTGAGATTTGGAAGCCCATAGAGGTCTATGGTGAAAAAGGAAATATCGTAAGATAAAAACTGAAAAGAAGCTTTCTGAGAAATTGCCTTGTGTTCTGTTAATTCATCTCACATAGTTACAACATTTCCCTCTAAAAGCCTTTCGCTAAGACTGTTCTTGTGGAATTTGCAAAGTGATATTTGGAAGCCCATACAGGGTTATGTTGAAAAAGGAAATATCTTCGGTTAAAAACTGAAAAGAAGCTTTTTGAGAAACTGCTTTGTGTTCTGTTAATTCATCTCACAGAGTTACAACTTTCCCCTCAGGAAGCCTTTCGCTAAGACTGTTCTTGTGAAACTTGCAAAGTGATATTTGGAAGCCCATAGAGGGCTATGGCTTAAAAGGAAATATCCTCCGTTAGAAACTGGAAAGAAGCTATCTGAGAAACTGCTTTGTGTTCTGTTAATTCATCTCACAGAGTTACAGTTTTCCCCTCCAGAAGTCTTTCGCTTCCACAGTTCTTGTGGAATTTGCATAGTGATATTTGTAATCCCATAGAGGGCTATGGTGAAAATGGAAATACCTTCAATTAAAAAATGAAAAGAAGCTTTCCGAGAAACTGCTTTGTGTTCTGTTAATTCATCTCAAAGAATTACAGCTTTCCCCTCAAGAAGCCTTCTGCTAAGACTGTTTTTGAGGAATTCCCAAAGTGATATGTGGAAGCCCATAGAGGGCTATGGTGAAAATGGAAATATCCTAAGATACTTACCGAAGAGAAGCTGTCTAAAAAACTGCTTTGTGTTCTGTTAGTTCATCTCACAGAGCTACATCTTTTCCCTCAAGAAGCCGTTCATTAAGACTGTTTTGTGAAATTTGGAAAGTGATATTTGGAAACCCATAGAGGACTATGGTGAAAAAGGAAATATCTTCCGTTAAAATCTGGAAAGAAGCATTCTGAGAAAATGCCGTGTCTTCTGTTAATACGTCTCACTGAGTTACAGCTTTCCTCTAAAGAAGCCTTTCGCTAAGACTGTTCTTGTGGGATTTGCAATGTGATATTTGGAAGCCCATAGAGGACTATGGTGAGAAAGGAAATATCCTCCGTTAAAAACTGGAAAGAAGATTTGTGAGAAAATGCTTTGTGTTCTGTTAATTCATCTCACAGAGTTAGAGCTTTCCCCTCAAGAAGCCTTTCGCTAAGACTGTTCTTGTGGAATTTGCAAAGTGATATTTGGAAGCCCATAGAGGTCTATGGTGAAAAAGGAAATATCCTCAGTTAAAAACTGGAAAGAAGCTTTCTGAGAAACTGCTTTGTGTTCAGTTAGTTCCTCTCACAGAGTTACAGCTTTCCCCTCAAGAAGGCTTTCGCTAAGACTGTTCATGTCGAATTTTCAAAGTGATAATTGGAATCCCATAGAGGGCTATGGTGAAAAAGGAAATATCCTAAGGTAAAAACTGAAAAGTAGGTTTCTGAGAAAATGTTTTGTGTTCTGTTAATTCATCTTACAGAGTTACAGCTTTACCCTCAAGAAGCCTTTCGCTAAGACTTTTCTTCTGGAATTTGCAAAGTGATATTTGGAAACCCTATAGCCCTATGGTGAAAATGAAAATATCCTAAGATAAAAAACGAAAAGAAGGTTTCTGAGAAACTTCTTTGAATTCTTTTAATTCATCTTACAGATTTACAGCTTTTATCTCCAGAATCCTTTCGCTAAGACTGTTCTTGTGGAATTTGCAAAATGTTTTTGGAAGCCCATAGAGGGCTATGCTGAAAAAGGAAATATGCTACGATAAAAACTGAAAAGAAGCTTTCTGAGAAACTGCTTTGTGTTCTGTTAATTCATCTCAGAGAGTTACAGCTTTCCCCTCAAGAAGTCTTTCACAAAGACTGTTCTTGTGTAATTTGCAAAGTGATATTTGGAAGACCATAGAGGGCTAAGGTGAAAAAGGAAATATCTTCCGTTAAAAACTGGAAAGAACCATTCTGAGAAAATGCGGTGTGTTCTGTTAGTACATATCACCGAGGTACAGCTTTCCTCTCAAGAAGCCTTTCGCTAAGACTGTTCTTGTGGGATTTCCAAAGTGATATTTGGAAGCCCATAGAGGGCTATAGTGAAAAAGGAAATATCTTCAGTTAAATACTGGAAAGAAGCTTTCTGAAAGACTGCTTTGTGTTCTGTTAATTCATCTCACAGAGTTACAGCTTCGCCCCTCAAGAAGCCTTTCGCTAAGACTGTTCTTGTGGAATTTGCAAAGTCATATTTGGAAGCCCATAGAGGACTATGGTGAAAAAGGAACTAACTTCCGTTAAAAACTGGAAAGAAGATTTGTGAGAAACTGCTTTGTGTTCTGTTAATTCAACTCACAGAGTTACAGATTTCCCCTTCAGAAGCCTTTCGCTAAGACTGTTCTTCTGGAATTTGCAAAGTGATATTTGGAAGCCCATGGAGGGCTACGGTGAAAAGGGAAATAACTTCCGTTAAAAACTGGAAAGAAGCTTTCTGAGAAACTGCCGTGTGTTCTGTTAATACATCTCACCGAGTTACAGCTTTCCCCTCAAGAAGCCTTTCTATAAGACTGTTCTTGTGGAATTTGCAAAGTGATACTTGGAAGCCCATAGAGGGCTATTTTTAAAATGGAAATATCCTAGGATAAAAACCGAAAAGAAGCTGTCTGAGAAACTGCTTTGTGTTGTGTTAGTTCATCTCACAGTGTTACAGCTTTCCCCTCAAGAAGCCCTTCACTAAGACTGTTCTTGTGAAATTTGCAAACTGATATTTGTAATCCCATAGAGGACTTTGGTGAAAAAGGAAATATCTTTCGTTAAAAACTGGAAAGAAGATTTCTGAGAAACTGCTTTGTGTTCTGTTAATTCATCTCAGAGAGTTACAGATTTCCCCTCAAGAGGCCGTTCACTAAGACTGTTCTTGTGGAATTTGCAAAGTGATATTTTGAAGCCCATAGTGGACTATGGTGAAAAAGGAAATATCTTCCGCTAAAAACTGGAAAGAACCTTTCTGAGAAACTGCTTTGTGTTCCGTTAATTAATCTCACAGAGTTACAGCTTTCCTATCATGAAGCCGATCACTAAGGCTGTTCTTTTGGAATATGCAAAGTGATATTTGGAAGCCCATAGAGGGCTACGGTGAAAAAGGAAATATCCTAAGACAAAAACTGAAAAGAAGCTTTCTGAGAAACTGCTTTGTGTTCTGTTAATTCATCTCACAGAGTTACATTTCCCTCTAAAAGCCTTTCGCTAAGGCTGTTGTCGAATTTGCAAAGTGATATTTGGAAGCCCATAGAGGGCTATGGTGAAAAAGGAAATATCTTCAGTTAAAAACTGGAAAGAAGCTTTCTGAGAAACTGCCATGTGTTCTGATAATAGACCTCACCCAGTTACAGCTTTCCCTTCAAGAAGCCTTTCGCTAAGACTGTTGTTGTGGGATTTGCAAAATGATATTTGGAAGCCCATAGAGCGCTATGGTGAAAAAGGAAATATCTTCTGTTACAAAGCGGAAAGAAGCTTTCTGAGAAACTCCTTTTTGTTCTGTTAATTCACCTCAAAGAGTTACAGCTTTCCACTCAATAATTCTTTCGCTAGGACTGTTCTTGTGGAATTTGCAAAGTGAGATTTGGAAGCCCATAGAGGTCTATGGTGAAAAAGGAAATATCGTAAGATAAAAACTGAAAAGAAGCTTTCTGAGAAATTGCCTTGTGTTCTGTTAATTCATCTCACATAGTTACAACATTTCCCTCTAAAAGCCTTTCGCTAAGACTGTTCTTGTGGAATTTGCAAAGTGATATTTGGAAGCCCATACTGGGTTATGTTGAAAAAGGAAATATCTTCGGTTAAAAACTGAAAAGAAGCTTTTTGAGAAACTGCTTTGTGTTCTGTTAATTCATCTCACAGAGTTACAACTTTCCCCTCAGGAAGCCTTTCGCTAAGACTGTTCTTGTGAAACTTGCAAAGTGATATTTGGAAGCCCATAGAGGGCTATGGCTTAAAAGGAAATATCCTCCGTTAGAAACTGGAAAGAAGCTATCTGAGAAACTGCTTTGTGTTCTGTTAATTCATCTCACAGAGTTACAGTTTTCCCCTCCAGAAGTCTTTCGCTTCCACAGTTCTTGTGGAATTTGCATAGTGATATTTGTAATCCCATGGAGGGCTATGGTGAAAATGGAAATACCTTCAATTAAAAAATGAAAAGAAGCTTTCCGAGAAACTGCTTTGTGTTCTGTTAATTCATCTCAAAGAATTACAGCTTTCCCCTCAAGAAGCCTTCTGCTAAGACTGTTTTTGAGGAATTCCCAAAGTGATATGTGGAAGCCCATAGAGGGCTATGGTGAAAATGGAAATATCCTAAGATACTTACCGAAGAGAAGCTGTCTGAAAAACTGCTTTGTGTTCTGTTAGTTCATCTCACAGAGCTACAGCTTTTCCCTCAAGAAGCCGTTCATTAAGACTGTTTTGTGAAATTTGGAAATTGATATTTGAAAACGCATAGAGGACTATGGTGAAAAAGGAAATATCTTCCGTTAAAAACTGGAAAGAAGCAGTCTGAGAAAATGCCGTGTCTTCTGTTAACACGTCTCACTGAGTTACAGCTTTCCTCTCAAGAAGCCTTTCGCTAAGACTGTTCTTGTGGGATTTGCAATGTGATATTTGGAAGCCCATAGAGGACTATGGTGAGAAAGGAAATATCCTCCGTTAAAAACTGGAAAGAAGATTTGTGAGAAAATGCTTTGTGTTCTGTTAATTCATCTCACAGAGTTAGAGCTTTCCCCTCAAGAAGCCTTTCTCTAAGACTGTTCTTGTGGAATTTGCAAAGTGATATTTGGAAGCCCATAGAGGTCTATGGTGAAAAAGGAAATATCCTCAGTTAAAAACTGGAAAGAAGCTTTCTGAGAAACTGCTTTGTGTTCAGTTAGTTCCTCTCACAGAGTTACAGCTTTCCCCTCAAGAAGGCTTTCGCTAAGACTGTTCATGTCGAATTTTCAAAGTGATAATTGGAATCCCATAGAGGGCTATGGTGAAAAAGGAAATATCCTAAGGTAAAAACTGAAAAGTAGGTTTCTGAGAAAATGTTTTGTGTTCTGTTAATTCATCTTACAGAGTTACAGCTTTACCCTCAAGAAGCCTTTCGCTAAGACTTTTCTTCTGGAATTTGCAAAGTGATATTTGGAAACCCTATAGCCCTATGGTGAAAATGGAAATATCCTAAGATAAAAAACGAAAAAAAGGTTTCTGAGAAACTTCTTTGAATTCTTTTAATTCATCTTACAGATTTACAGCTTTTATCTCCAGAATCCTTTCGCTAAGACTGTTCTTGTGGAATTTGCAAAATGTTTTTGGAAGCCCATAGAGGGCTATGCTGAAAAAGGAAATATGCTACGATAAAAACTGAAAAGAAGCTTTCTGAGAAACTGCTTTGTGTTCTGTTAATTCATCTCAGAGAGGTACAGCTTTCCCCTCAAGAAGTCTTTCACAAAGACTGTTCTTGTGTAATTTGCAAAGTGATATTTGGAAGACCATAGAGGGCTAAGGTGAAAAAGGAAATATCTTCCGTTAAAAACTGGAAAGAACCATTCTGAGAAAATGCGGTGTGTTCTGTTAGTACATATCACCGAGGTACAGCTTTCCTCTCAAGAAGCCTTTCGCTAAGACTGTTCTTGTGGGATTTCCAAAGTGATATTTGGAAGCCCATAGAGGGCTATAGTGAAAAAGGAAATATCTTCAGTTAAATACTGGAAAGAAGCTTTCTGAAAGACTGCTTTGTGTTCTGTTAATTCATCTCACAGAGTTACAGCTTCCCCCCTCAAGAAGCCTTTCGCTAAGACTGTTCTTGTGGAATTTGCAAAGTCATATTTGGAAGCCCATAGAGGACTATGGTGAAAAAGGAACTAACTTCCGTTAAAAACTGGAAAGAAGATTTGTGAGAAACTGCTTTGTGTTCTGTTAATTCAACTCACAGAGTTACAGATTTCCCCTTCAGAAGCCTTTCGCTAAGACTGTTCTTCTGGAATTTGCAAAGTGATATTTGGAAGCCCATGGAGGGCTACGGTGAAAAGGGAAATAACTTCCGTTAAAAACTGGAAAGAAGCTTTCTGAGAAACTGCCGTGTGTTCTGTTAATACATCTCACCGAGTTACAGCTTTCCCCTCAAGAAGCCTTTCTATAAGACTGTTCTTGTGGAATTTGCAAAGTGATACTTGGAAGCCCATAGGGGGCTATTTTTAAAATGGAAATATCCTAGGATAAAAACCGAAAAGAAGCTGTCTGAGAAACTGCTTTGTGTTGTGTTAGTTCATCTCACAGTGTTACAGCTTTCCCCTCAAGAAGCCCTTCACTAAGACTGTTCTTGTGAAATTTGCAAACTGATATTTGTAATCCCATAGAGGACTTTGGTGAAAAAGGAAATATCTTTCGTTAAAAACTGGAAAGAAGATTTCTGAGAAACTGCTTTGTGTTCTGTTAATTCATCTCAGAGAGTTACAGATTTCCCCTCAAGAGGCCGTTCACTAAGACTGTTCTTGTGGAATTTGCAAAGTGATATTTTGAAGCCCATAGTGGACTATGGTGAAAAAGGAAATATCTTCCGCTAAAAACTGGAAAGAACCTTTCTGAGAAACTGCTTTGTGTTCCGTTAATTAATCTCACAGAGTTACAGCTTTCCTCTCATGAAGCCGATCACTAAGGCTGTTCTTTTGGAATATGCAAAGTGATATTTGGAAGCCCATAGAGGGCTACGGTGAAAAAGGAAATATCCTAAGACAAAAACTGAAAAGAAGCTTTCTGAGAAACTGCTTTGTGTTCTGTTAATTCATCTCACAGAGTTACATTTCCCTCTAAAAGCCTTTCGCTAAGGCTGTTGTCGAATTTGCAAAGTGATATTTGGAAGCCCATAGAGGGCTATGGTGAAAAAGGAAATATCTTCAGTTAAAAACTGGAAAGAAGCTTTCTGAGAAACTGCCATGTGTTCTGATAATAGACCTCACCCAGTTACAGCTTTCCCTTCAAGAAGCCTTTCGCTAAGACTGTTGTTGTGGGATTTGCAAAATGATATTTGGAAGCCCATAGAGCGCTATGGTGAAAAAGGAAATATCTTCTGTTACAAAGCGGAAAGAAGCTTTCTGAGAAACTCCTTTTTGTTCTGTTAATTCACCTCAAAGAGTTACAGCTTTCCACTCAATAATTCTTTCGCTAGGACTGTTCTTGTGGAATTTGCAAAGTGAGATTTGGAAGCCCATAGAGGTCTATGGTGAAAAAGGAAATATCGTAAGATAAAAACTGAAAAGAAGCTTTCTGAGAAATTGCCTTGTGTTCTGTTAATTCATCTCACATAGTTACAACATTTCCCTCTAAAAGCCTTTCGCTAAGACTGTTCTTGTGGAATTTGCAAAGTGATATTTGGAAGCCCATACAGGGTTATGTTGAAAAAGGAAATATCTTCGGTTAAAAACTGAAAAGAAGCTTTTTGAGAAACTGCTTTGTGTTCTGTTAATTCATCTCACAGAGTTACAACTTTCCCCTCAGGAAGCCTTTCGCTAAGACTGTTCTTGTGAAACTTGCAAAGTGATATTTGGAAGCCCATAGAGGGCTATGGCTTAAAAGGAAATATCCTCCGTTAGAAACTGGAAAGAAGCTATCTGAGAAACTGCTTTGTGTTCTGTTAATTCATCTCACAGAGTTACAGTTTTCCCCTCCAGAAGTCTTTCGCTTCCACAGTTCTTGTGGAATTTGCATAGTGATATTTGTAATCCCATAGAGGGCTATGGTGAAAATGGAAATACCTTCAATTAAAAAATGAAAAGAAGCTTTCCGAGAAACTGCTTTGTGTTCTGTTAATTCATCTCAAAGAATTACAGCTTTCCCCTCAAGAAGCCTTCTGCTAAGACTGTTTTTGAGGAATTCCCAAAGTGATATGTGGAAGCCCATAGAGGGCTATGGTGAAAATGGAAATATCCTAAGATACTTACCGAAGAGAAGCTGTCTAAAAAACTGCTTTGTGTTCTGTTAGTTCATCTCACAGAGCTACATCTTTTCCCTCAAGAAGCCGTTCATTAAGACTGTTTTGTGAAATTTGGAAAGTGATATTTGGAAACCCATAGAGGACTATGGTGAAAAAGGAAATATCTTCCGTTAAAATCTGGAAAGAAGCATTCTGAGAAAATGCCGTGTCTTCTGTTAATACGTCTCACTGAGTTACAGCTTTCCTCTCAAGAAGCCTTTCGCTAAGACTGTTCTTGTGGGATTTGCAATGTGATATTTGGAAGCCCATAGAGGACTATGGTGAGAAAGGAAATATCCTCCGTTAAAAACTGGAAAGAAGATTTGTGAGAAAATGCTTTGTGTTCTGTTAATTCATCTCACAGAGTTAGAGCTTTCCCCTCAAGAAGCCTTTCGCTAAGACTGTTCTTGTGGAATTTGCAAAGTGATATTTGGAAGCCCATAGAGGTCTATGGTGAAAAAGGAAATATCCTCAGTTAAAAACTGGAAAGAAGCTTTCTGAGAAACTGCTTTGTGTTCAGTTAGTTCCTCTCACAGAGTTACAGCTTTCCCCTCAAGAAGGCTTTCGCTAAGACTGTTCATGTCGAATTTTCAAAGTGATAATTGGAATCCCATAGAGGGCTATGGTGAAAAAGGAAATATCCTAAGGTAAAAACTGAAAAGTAGGTTTCTGAGAAAATGTTTTGTGTTCTGTTAATTCATCTTACAGAGTTACAGCTTTACCCTCAAGAAGCCTTTCGCTAAGACTTTTCTTCTGGAATTTGCAAAGTGATATTTGGAAACCCTATAGCCCTATGGTGAAAATGAAAATATCCTAAGATAAAAAACGAAAAGAAGGTTTCTGAGAAACTTCTTTGAATTCTTTTAATTCATCTTACAGATTTACAGCTTTTATCTCCAGAATCCTTTCGCTAAGACTGTTCTTGTGGAATTTGCAAAATGTTTTTGGAAGCCCATAGAGGGCTATGCTGAAAAAGGAAATATGCTACGATAAAAAGTGAAAAGAAGCTTTCTGAGAAACTGCTTTGTGTTCTGTTAATTCATCTCAGAGAGTTACAGCTTTCCCCTCAAGAAGTCTTTCACAAAGACTGTTCTTGTGTAATTTGCAAAGTGATATTTGGAAGACCATAGAGGGCTAAGGTGAAAAAGGAAATATCTTCCGTTAAAAACTGGAAAGAACCATTCTGAGAAAATGCGGTGTGTTCTGTTAGTACATATCACCGAGGTACAGCTTTCCTCTCAAGAAGCCTTTCGCTAAGACTGTTCTTGTGTGATTTCCAAAGTGATATTTGGAAGCCCATAGAGGGCTATAGTGAAAAAGGAAATATCTTCAGTTAAATACTGGAAAGAAGCTTTCTGAAAGACTGCTTTGTGTTCTGTTAATTCATCTCACAGAGTTACAGCTTCCCCCCTCAAGAAGCCTTTCGCTAAGACTGTTCTTGTGGAATTTGCAAAGTCATATTTGGAAGCCCATAGAGGACTATGGTGAAAAAGGAACTAACTTCCGTTAAAAACTGGAAAGAAGATTTGTGAGAAACTGCTTTGTGTTCTGTTAATTCAACTCACAGAGTTACAGATTTCCCCTTCAGAAGCCTTTCGCTAAGACTGTTCTTCTGGAATTTGCAAAGTGATATTTGGAAGCCCATGGAGGGCTACGGTGAAAAGGGAAATAACTTCCGTTAAAAACTGGAAAGAAGCTTTCTGAGAAACTGCCGTGTGTTCTGTTAATACATCTCACCGAGTTACAGCTTTCCCCTCAAGAAGCCTTTCTATAAGACTGTTCTTGTGGAATTTGCAAAGTGATACTTGGAAGCCCATAGAGGGCTATTTTTAAAATGGAAATATCCTAGGATAAAAACCGAAAAGAAGCTGTCTGAGAAACTGCTTTGTGTTGTGTTAGTTCATCTCACAGTGTTACAGCTTTCCCCTCAAGAAGCCCTTCACTAAGACTGTTCTTGTGAAATTTGCAAACTGATATTTGTAATCCCATAGAGGACTTTGGTGAAAAAGGAAATATCTTTCGTTAAAAACTGGAAAGAAGATTTCTGAGAAACTGCTTTGTGTTCTGTTAATTCATCTCAGAGAGTTACAGATTTCCCCTCAAGAGGCCGTTCACTAAGACTGTTCTTGTGGAATTTGCAAAGTGATATTTTGAAGCCCATAGTGGACTATGGTGAAAAAGGAAATATCTTCCGCTAAAAACTGGAAAGAACCTTTCTGAGAAACTGCTTTGTGTTCCGTTAATTAATCTCACAGAGTTACAGCTTTCCTCTCATGAAGCCGATCACTAAGGCTGTTCTTTTGGAATATGCAAAGTGATATTTGGAAGCCCATAGAGGGCTACGGTGAAAAAGGAAATATCCTAAGACAAAAACTGAAAAGAAGCTTTCTGAGAAACTGCTTTGTGTTCTGTTAATTCATCTCACAGAGTTACATTTCCCTCTAAAAGCCTTTCGCTAAGGCTGTTGTCGAATTTGCAAAGTGATATTTGGAAGCCCATAGAGGGCTATGGTGAAAAAGGAAATATCTTCAGTTAAAAACTGGAAAGAAGCTTTCTGAGAAACTGCCATGTGTTCTGATAATAGACCTCACCCAGTTACAGCTTTCCCTTCAAGAAGCCTTTCGCTAAGACTGTTGTTGTGGGATTTGCAAAATGATATTTGGAAGCCCATAGAGCGCTATGGTGAAAAAGGAAATATCTTCTGTTACAAAGCGGAAAGAAGCTTTCTGAGAAACTCCTTTTTGTTCTGTTAATTCACCTCAAAGAGTTACAGCTTTCCACTCAATAATTCTTTCGCTAGGACTGTTCTTGTGGAATTTGCAAAGTGAGATTTGGAAGCCCATAGAGGTCTATGGTGAAAAAGGAAATATCGTAAGATAAAAACTGAAAAGAAGCTTTCTGAGAAATTGCTTTGTGTTCTGTTAATTCATCTCACATAGTTACAACATTTCCCTCTAAAAGCCTTTCGCTAAGACTGTTCTTGTGGAATTTGCAAAGTGATATTTGGAAGCGCATACAGGGTTATGTTGAAAAAGGAAATATCTTCGGTTAAAAACTGAAAAGAAGCTTTTTGAGAAACTGCTTTGTGTTCTGTTAATTCATCTCACAGAGTTACAACTTTCCCCTCAGGAAGCCTTTCGCTAAGACTGTTCTTGTGAAACTTGCAAAGTGATATTTGGAAGCCCATAGAGGGCTATGGCTTAAAAGGAAATATCCTCCGTTAGAAACTGGAAAGAAGCTATCTGAGAAACTGCTTTGTGTTCTGTTAATTCATCTCACAGAGTTACAGTTTTCCCCTCCAGAAGTCTTTCGCTTCCACAGTTCTTGTGGAATTTGCATAGTGATATTTGTAATCCCATGGAGGGCTATGGTGAAAATGGAAATACCTTCAATTAAAAAATGAAAAGAAGCTTTCCGAGAAACTGCTTTGTGTTCTGTTAATTCATCTCAAAGAATTACAGCTTTCCCCTCAAGAAGCCTTCTGCTAAGACTGTTTTTGAGGAATTCCCAAAGTGATATGTGGAAGCCCATAGAGGGCTATGGTGAAAATGGAAATATCCTAAGATACTTACCGAAGAGAAGCTGTCTGAAAAACTGCTTTGTGTTCTGTTAGTTCATCTCACAGAGCTACAGCTTTTCCCTCAAGAAGCCGTTCATTAAGACTGTTTTGTGAAATTTGGAAATTGATATTTGAAAACCCATAGAGGACTATGGTGAAAAAGGAAATATCTTCCGTTAAAAACTGGAAAGAAGCAGTCTGAGAAAATGCCGTGTCTTCTGTTAACACGTCTCACTGAGTTACAGCTTTCCTCTCAAGAAGCCTTTCGCTAAGACTGTTCTTGTGGGATTTGCAATGTGATATTTGGAAGCCCATAGAGGACTATGGTGAGAAAGGAAATATCCTCCGTTAAAAACTGGAAAGAAGATTTGTGAGAAAATGCTTTGTGTTCTGTTAATTCATCTCACAGAGTTAGAGCTTTCCCCTCAAGAAGCCTTTCTCTAAGACTGTTCTTGTGGAATTTGCAAAGTGATATTTGGAAGCCCATAGAGGTCTATGGTGAAAAAGGAAATATCCTCAGTTAAAAACTGGAAAGAAGCTTTCTGAGAAACTGCTTTGTGTTCAGTTAGTTCCTCTCACAGAGTTACAGCTTTCCCCTCAAGAAGGCTTTCGCTAAGACTGTTCATGTCGAATTTTCAAAGTGATAATTGGAATCCCATAGAGGGCTATGGTGAAAAAGGAAATATCCTAAGGTAAAAACTGAAAAGTAGGTTTCTGAGAAAATGTTTTGTGTTCTGTTAATTCATCTTACAGAGTTACAGCTTTACCCTCAAGAAGCCTTTCGCTAAGACTTTTCTTCTGGAATTTGCAAAGTGATATTTGGAAACCCTATAGCCCTATGGTGAAAATGGAAATATCCTAAGATAAAAAACGAAAAGAAGGTTTCTGAGAAACTTCTTTGAATTCTTTTAATTCATCTTACAGATTTACAGCTTTTATCTCCAGAATCCTTTCGCTAAGACTGTTCTTGTGGAATTTGCAAAATGTTTTTGGAAGCCCATAGAGGGCTATGCTGAAAAAGGAAATATCCTACGATAAAAACTGAAAAGAAGCTTTCTGAGAAACTGCTTTGTGTTCTGTTAATTCACCTCAGAGAGTTACAGCTTTCCCCTCAAGAAGTCTTTCACAAAGACTGTTCTTGTGTAATTTGCAAAGTGATATTTGGAAGACCATAGAGGGCTATGTTGAAAAAGGAAATATAGTAAGATAAAATCCGAAAAGAAGCTTTCTGAGAAACTGCTTTGTGTTCTGTTAATTCATCTCAAAGTGTCACAGATTTCCCCTCATGAGGCCGTTCACTAAGACTGTTCTTCTGAAATTTGGAAAGTGATATTTAGAATCTCATCGAGGGCAATGGTGAAAAAGGACATATTTTCCGATACAAACTGTAAAGAAGCTTTCTGATAAACTGCTTTGTGTTCTGTTAGTTCATCTCACAGAGTTACAGCTTTCCCCTCAAGGAGCCGTTAACTAAGACTGTTTTGTGAAATTTGCAAAGTGATATTTGGAAGCCCATAGAGGGCTAAGGTGAAAAAGGAAATATCTTCCGCTAAAAACTGGAAAGACCCATTCTGAGAAAATGCGGTGTGTTCTGTTAGTACATATCACCGAGGTACAGCTTTCCTCTCAAGAAGCCTTTCGCTAAGACTGTTCTTGTGGGATTTCCAAAGTGATATTTGGAAGCCCATAGAGGGCTATAGTGAAAAAGGAAATATCTTCAGTTAAATACTGGAAAGAAGCTTTCTGAAAGACTGCTTTGTGTTCTGTTAATTCATCTCACAGAGTTACAGCTTCCCCCCTCAAGAAGCCTTTCGCTAAGACTGTTCTTGTGGAATTTGCAAAGTCATATTTGGAAGCCCATAGAGGACTATGGTGAAAAAGGAACTAACTTCCGTTAAAAACTGGAAAGAAGATTTGTGAGAAACTGCTTTGTGTTCTGTTAATTCAACTCACAGAGTTACAGATTTCCCCTTCAGAAGCCTTTCGCTAAGACTGTTCTTCTGGAATTTGCAAAGTGATATTTGGAAGCCCATGGAGGGCTACGGTGAAAAGGGAAATAACTTCCGTTAAAAACTGGAAAGAAGCTTTCTGAGAAACTGCCGTGTGTTCTGTTAATACATCTCACCGAGTTACAGCTTTCCCCTCAAGAAGCCTTTCTATAAGACTGTTCTTGTGGAATTTGCAAAGTGATACTTGGAAGCCCATAGGGGGCTATTTTTAAAATGGAAATATCCTAGGATAAAAACCGAAAAGAAGCTGTCTGAGAAACTGCTTTGTGTTGTGTTAGTTCATCTCACAGTGTTACAGCTTTCCCCTCAAGAAGCCCTTCACTAAGACTGTTCTTGTGAAATTTGCAAACTGATATTTGTAATCCCATAGAGGACTTTGGTGAAAAAGGAAATATCTTTCGTTAAAAACTGGAAAGAAGATTTCTGAGAAACTGCTTTGTGTTCTGTTAATTCATCTCAGAGAGTTACAGATTTCCCCTCAAGAGGCCGTTCACTAAGACTGTTCTTGTGGAATTTGCAAAGTGATATTTTGAAGCCCATAGTGGACTATGGTGAAAAAGGAAATATCTTCCGCTAAAAACTGGAAAGAACCTTTCTGAGAAACTGCTTTGTGTTCCGTTAATTAATCTCACAGAGTTACAGCTTTCCTATCATGAAGCCGATCACTAAGGCTGTTCTTTTGGAATATGCAAAGTGATATTTGGAAGCCCATAGAGGGCTACGGTGAAAAAGGAAATATCCTAAGACAAAAACTGAAAAGAAGCTTTCTGAGAAACTGCTTTGTGTTCTGTTAATTCATCTCACAGAGTTACATTTCCCTCTAAAAGCCTTTCGCTAAGGCTGTTGTCGAATTTGCAAAGTGATATTTGGAAGCCCATAGAGGGCTATGGTGAAAAAGGAAATATCTTCAGTTAAAAACTGGAAAGAAGCTTTCTGAGAAACTGCCATGTGTTCTGATAATAGACCTCACCCAGTTACAGCTTTCCCTTCAAGAAGCCTTTCGCTAAGACTGTTGTTGTGGGATTTGCAAAATGATATTTGGAAGCCCATAGAGCGCTATGGTGAAAAAGGAAATATCTCCTGTT